>NC_056737.1:1486200172-1486460172 GCF_019279795.1 Protopterus annectens | reverse complement strand
ACAGCAGGGGGTAACAGGGATGCAGTTTGCTGTGGATACTTCAGCCAACAGGGTGTGTTTCTTAGGTCACTCAGTAGCAGGAACAGCCACATCTGGGTGGGGCTCATGATGTCACCTGGTAAATATGCTTGTGGTTAAAGGTGTAAGTATGATCTGAAAAGTTACATCGTCATTATTGCATGTTACAGTTCTGGCAATTTGCAGCATATTTGTAATTTATTAACAAGTGAAATGAAAATATCTGTCGAAGTTGCAATTCGATAAACATCATGGTTGCAAATACAAGAAGGAGCAGGATATGGACAAAAACAGTTTGTGGTGTAAACTATTTTGTCTGATATGGAACCTGTTTTGCATTTGTGAGGTATAGCATACTTAAGCAGGATGTGTAGCTTTTTCCCCATCTTTTGACAGCAGCAAGCATCCACTTCTATTCCCCACCTCTACCAGGTAGTCACTGTGTTGTCTTTATCCCCCTTTTTCCTTCCCCTGCTTTCTTTTCTGGCCCACTACACGATCAAATAGGTATGACTGAGGGTAATGGTGCTGCGGATTGCAGTAGCCAGTTTTGCTGTGGGAGCATGTTCCTTATGGCACTCTGTGGCATGGACAGGAGCATCTGGGAGGGATTCATGTCACCCCACTTTGAAAGTATGTCTGTGGTTAAAGGTGTGGGTGTGACCTACAAAGTTACATGGTTATTATTTGTTATAATTTTGGCCATTTCTTTGGGGAGTGTGACATGGTCAGTATTTGCTTGCATTTCTACTGCAAAGTGCTTTAGGTAGCTTGTGTAGGCTATTGCGAATGCAGGTTCTCATGAGTGGTTTTCTGTTATAGCTATTTAGGTAAATTTTGAGGATTCCTTTACTGTTGTACTTAATTTGATATTTTTTTATTTTGTTTTACTTTTTATAAAGCCATGGTAGATTTAAGTATAAATGGGAATTTGTTTATGTGGGCTACTGTGTTCTGTGGTTGAAATTGTCAGTGTTTTTGTATGCAATTTTTTTTCTTTCCCTTGAAGCTGCTAACCATCAGCCCTTTCCCACAGTCTCTTCTCAATCTTCCACTCTGACCTGTCCAATTTTCCCTAGCAAATGTAGGCCACTTGGCGAAGGGAGCAGGGGAAACCATCACTGAAGGGAAACCTTAGGAGAAGGAGACCATAACAGAGATCAGGATCTCCTGGTATGGTAGCATCCGACCAGAAACAGAGGGGATTTTTTTAAATAATTAGGTGAAGTGAACTCTGACTGTGCAGAACTGCTGATATCATACAAATTACCACATGTGATGTTAATTCACTTCATCTCCACCCAGCCCTTGAAGCAATCTGCTTTGCAATCCTAGTAGTGCATTCTTCACCAATGGAATACATAGGTTCATAGGGTCATTGATGTTTACTAGGCTAACAACCATAAGAGCCTTTTTAAGCCTAGCCATCCCTCCCAAATCTCTGACAATTTCTGATACCCTTGATCAGTGTAAGAAGGGGCTTGGGAGATGAAACATTTACAAGCTAGGACCTGGTAGATGTGCTAGATCAGATGCAGTAATCACAAATGCACCTAGGTTGTATGGCACCCTGCACATTTCTCTGGCTTGGTGCATATTGCACTATCATCCCTAAGCTGTAGAACAAAATAAATAAATAGATAACTAGATAAATAAATAAGTCATCATTAAGTTAAAAAAAACAACAACAACAAAAAAAAATGTCTGCTCCGATGCTGTGGAGATCCATCCACCCATAACCTTTTTTTCCCATTTTTGCACAGGAGGGGTCATGGGGTCACTTCAGCAGTGACAATCATCTAGAGCAACAGTTTACACCACTAAGTGTCTAGCCCTGCCACAGTAGTTAATCAACACCACACACTCACACATATGGCCTATTTAGTGTTTAGTCCACCTACTGCATGTCTTTTCAATGTGGAAGGAAACCAAAGCCACACAAATACAGGTTGGATATGCAGACTCCACACAGAAGTTACTCCAGCTGAGAAATGAACCAAGGAACCTCTTGATGTGAGGCAACAACACTATCTGCTGCACCACTCTGTCACCAGCTGTAGAGATTGACTTGCATAAATTTGACATGCAGCTTGCTACAGATAAAATACCACACTTGAAATGCTTCAGCATTTATCATCTAGTCATTTCTGTGTTCTACTGCATCAGTGGCATCCATATGTGTGTGTGTGTGTGTGTGTGTGTGTGTGTGTGTGTGTGTGTGTGTCTGTGTGTCTGTGTGTCTGTGTGTGTCTGTGTATGTATATATATATATATATATATATATATATATATATATATATATAGATATAGATAGATATATAGATAGATATATAAAATCATCACAATTATCAACCCTGTGTTTGACATTTTTGACATGGGGTTTGGGAGCCTTGATAACTGTCACCATCCCTCTTGATTCAGCCAGACTTTTGCCTTCTTTCACACTCATGCCTGAGTTTCACAGATCTTTTCTTACAAAATAAACACAATTCTTTGCTGGATGATCTTGTTTCCTCTTACCTTTTTCCTGCTGTACCAAATCGTCTTCACCAGATTGTCTTCGGCTTTTCTGTAGATGCTGACAAGCCTCTGCAATCTCTTCTCTTTGATCTTTTCTGCAATTGGAGCTATTTTGGCTTCTGCTATGATGTCCTCATTTCTTCATCTTGCCAACAATGTGCATCCTACCACCCATCTCAGACCCTTTATTTACATCACCTCTAGCTTCCTCCTCTGCTCTGCTTTTGTTGACCAGGTTTCTGTACCATACAGTAGTACTGGTCACACCACTGTTTTGCACACCCTACTTTTCAGCTTCTTTGGGATTCTTCTGTCATACAGTACACCTGATAATCTATTCCAGTGGACTGCAGCACCTCTGATTCTAGCTTTTACTTCTTCATTCAGACTTCCCTTCTCCTCGACCCCCCCCCCAAGTACTTGAAGTTATTAACCTGTTCCATTATCTTCCCTTCTATCTCAATTCTCAGCTTCTACTGATTTCCCCAATTTGCTGCCATTACCATTGTCTTAACTGTACTTAGTTTCATCCCATGTGCCTTCAGTTTTGCATTCCATTCTACTATCCTCTGCTGAAGTACTTTCTCAGCATCTGCCTGTAATACCACATGCTCTGCATACAGCAACTTTGCTGATTTGTCCCCTCCAACCTGTTTGCAAATGTAATCCATCACCATTATGAACAGCAGTGGAGTCAGAGCTGAACCCTGATGTACATCCACTGCAACTGGGAACTCCTCTGTGAGACAAAAGACAGTCCAAACTTGAGTCATTTGATCTTCTTATATAGCCTGCACTAATTCTACTGATGTTTCTACCACTGTAGGACTGTGCAAATCAGCTATCTTGAGACCTTGTCATATGCTTTCTCCAAGTCTAGGAATGCCCATTTGAACTTTCTCTTCATCTCTAGCTTCTTCTAAGCTATCTGTCTTACTGCAAACATTGGTTCAGTTGTTCTGCATACTGATCTGAATCTGAACTGCTCATCTCCCATTTTACTTTCTATCCATTTATCAATCACCCTTTCCAGAACTTTTATGCAATGTGACAGGATTTTGATACCTCCATACTGCCAACAGCTGTGGATGTCCCCTTTGTTCTTGTGCACTGACACGAGTATGCTTATTCCCCAGTCACCTCATGATATGCCTTTCTCTCCACACTGCTTTGAATATCCTCAGGAGCCATTTCTCACCTGTCTCATCCAGTACCTTTATCATATCTGCTGTGACCTCATGTAAGCCTGCTGCTTTCCCTGACTTCATTTTCCTTAGTGCTGTTCTTACTTCTTCTAGGGTGGGCTCCTCTTCTTCTCTCACTGTATGCCACGTCTGGGGTAGTTCAGCTTTTGTGGGTTTTCTTCATTCAGAAGCTGCTGAAAGTACCCCTTCCCTCTGCCTTTGATGTCCTGGTGAGCAGGTTGTTGGCATCCTTTATGAAGGGTGTCTGACTATCTTCTGTATCTTTCTGTTTTTGCCTTATAACTTGATATAGTTTCTTTGTGCCATCTAGTGAGTTACTTTCTAGAAGCCGGTAGAGTGTCTCTGTTGCCCTGTTCTTTGGTACTGAAACTCTTTTCTTAACTTATTTGTTAGCCATCCTGTATTCCTTTTTAACCTGGTCCATCTTTTCTATATTCTACTTCTTCCTGCACTCCATCGTTCTTTTGATGACTTCCTGGACTTGTGCATTCCACCACCAGCTTTCCTTGCATTCCTGCTTTCCAGATCTGGCTCATTCACGTATTCATTCTGTAGTCCTTACCCATGTTGTTTTGAGGTGCTGCCATTCTTCTTCAACTCCACCTATTTCCTCTTCTCCGTCAGGTGCCACAGCCTTTAGTAATTCCATGAACTGAAAAACTTTCTCTCCATTAAGCTTCCAGGTCTTCAGTGTGGTTTCTGTTGACCTTAGAGTCTTCTCTCACTACTGCCTACAGCTGATTGTGGCAACCCCTGGTTTATATTCTGGGCCAAATGTTTCACTTGGGATGACATTGCAATAGCTGACTCTAAACCAGAGCCCTTTCCTTCCTAGGAGGAAGTCTACCTGAGTTGCATGTTTGCAATTCTTGTATGTGATCTTATGACCGTATCTCTTTCTACACCATGTGTTTACTACTATAAAGCCATTTGCCAGACGGTACTCTAGAATGGCCTTTCCTTCTTTATTCCTGTCGGCCCACCCATATGGACCCAGCAGTCCTCATATCCTGTTCTGTCTGTTCCGATATGTGCATTAAAGTCAGCCATTATCAGCACCATTTAATGTTGTCCTGCAAAACACACACACACACACACACACACACACACACACACACACACACACACACACACACACACACACACACACACATATACACATATAAATATATATATATATATAAATACACACACATGCACACACACACACACACACACACACACACACACACATATATATATATATATAGATATATATATATATATATATATATATATTTATATATGCTTTATAGGTGCGTTATATTACATTGAATACACCCAACATCGAAATGCTAAATTTTGGCACAATAAAGTTCAAAATGCCCACCTCAACACGTAACTATGCATGCACCAAAAAATAGCCTCAGAGCATGCAAAATTTAACTTTTAAAAAAATGAAGAAAATTAACATTCCCCACACCCCACCTGCTATTTGTATATATTAACTCTGATATGACGTCAACATCGGGTAAGGGCATATTTCCCAACCTAGGGAATTGTTTGATCTCAGACATCTCTTGAATAGCTGCTTGGTCGATCATAAACAGTTGACTAAACAGCTGTGGACAGAACAGATATTTGAGCTAAATGAGAAAACCTAGATATATGTATAAATAAATAAATATGTACACACACACACACACACACACACACACACACACACACACACACACATATATATATATATATATATATATATATATATATATATATATATATATTGGTCTACTTTCTCTTACTGAAATTATGTTTAACTAAACTTCAAGTAACCGAAACCAGTTTGACGAAACTAAACTATTACGAACACTGACTTTCCCGAACAACAAAACACCAGAAATACACCTATGGAAAAAATAAACACAACAAACATATATTTCCTAATGTTTTTGCAGGGGGGGGTAAGCCCCTCTGCACCCCCCTGCAAATTATATATATCAACTCTGAGATCCCACTACAGTGACAACAAGGGTGGATTTCCAAGTCTTAACTGTAGTGCGATCTCCATTTAAATGATACGATGCAGTGAAAATAATTTGCTGTATACTCAACATTGCTAACATTACCATTATATCCGCCATGCCACAGAATGAGTATGGTGTATGAGAAGATACATAAACACTGTATAGTTGTACTTATCACACTACCAGCTTCACGTTTATTATTTCACTGAAATGAACTTTGGGAAACTCAGAGTCTGGAATACTGTAGATTCAGAAAACTAATCTCAGTAATAATTTCTGTAAGAGAAAGTAACCCACACATACACACACACATATCTATCTTTATCTACCTATATATATATATATATATATATATATATATATATATATATGTATGTGTGTGTGTGTGTGTACATGGATCTGTATCATATGATCACAAGACCATATGATGATTGAGTTTCAAATGATCGGTTCTCAGAACATTGAACCAGCTTCCCTTCTGGAAGCCAGTATGTTTTGAGGTCGGGTGTTTGCACTTTCGCAATATGGAGCAATCTTGGAGTTGGCATATATAATATACATAGGTGGTGTGTAATGTGCAGGGAGGCTTGCTACTCTACTGAAACAAAGTTTTTTGTCTTGACTTGGTACAGGGTTTGATTCCCTTGGTCTTCAATTGCCTGTGTTTTGACACTGAGTAAGTAACTTATCCAAACATTGGTACTAAGGTAATCCTGAGAAAGGACTAGGTGTCCAGTGGGCTTGCCAGATTAACAAATGAGTGTTCTCATGATTACCTTTCTTGACAAAATACAGTCAGGAAAGATGTCACTTTCTCAATCTGCAATTCACACACACTACTCTGCATAGCAAGGTTTGACAAAATGAAGTGAACTCACTCTCTGTATGTATATATATATATATATATATATATATATATATATATATATATATATATATATATATACATGCATACATACATATGTATGTATGTATATATATATTTATATATATATATATATATATGTGTGTGTGTGTGTGTGTGTGTGTGTGTGTATGTATATATATATATATATATATATATATATATATATATAGATATATATAGATAGATATGTATTCACGCATACACGTACATTTATACAAAGAGCTGGAGATATGTGTATTCTACATAGTAACATTCTGGACATCATTTATTTATTTATTTTATTTTACATTTGTTGACCAGGTTAGTCCGTCTGAGCTTGTGGCTCATTTTCAGCAGAGACCTGGAGAGAAAAGCTCCCTAGTAAAGATACAATCAAATGTTAGAATACAATTGTTAGGTAATACATTAAGTAAATATACATTTTAAAGAATTTTACATACTCAAGCATACAAGCAATTCAGAGCTTGAAATTACAAGATATAAAGAGGTGATTGGAGAGAGACAGGAGAAATTATAGGGAGGGATAGAACTTAAGGCCTTTAGGGAGAAGACAGGTCATGGTGTCATCATGTGAAGGGTACGATAAAAACTTCTATCTCCTACACTTTTTAGATGATTTGTTTACCTGTGCTTTTTGTGCTTCAGCAAAAGTTTACTTGCACCCTTGGTGTAATATTTCTAAACTTAATGCATTTTATGCCACTTGCTAGAACTAAAATAAATGTGCATGCACATACAAACACACACACATGCACATATGCATACAAAAGACCTTGAGCCCCAAAATGCAGTTGCCCACTTAAATTGTTCCTGAGCCACAAATCCATAGAAAAGAAGATGAAGAAAGAAGGGAATATAAAACATAAGTCAGTGTTTCGCTTTCACGTTCATATAAAAAGTAGCTTCACAATTCACAGACATAGAAGACTCAAAAACATACACAATCACACACATCACCTCAAAATCAGCCCTGGCCAGTACCTAAAATACAATGCCTACTCGGTGAAACAAAATACAGTAACATAAAGTATAGGTATTTACATCTTACAAGTTTCTTAATGTTTTATTTGTCATCTGGAGAATATAATGGCATACAGTTCTAAGTGGGTCTGTATCACGTTGTCGAACTTTTAAATGTTCGAATGTTATATGCTCGACACCATATGATCGAACTTTTAAAAGTTCAAATGTTTCAATGGAAATTTCTGTACAGTACGGAATGGGAAGATTTCCCTTTTCTGCACTGTAGTGCGATCTCTGAGTTGGTATATTTAAAGAGCGGGGGTGTGGTGAGGTGCAATGGGGCTTGCCCCCCTTCTTAAACCATTCAGGGAGGTTTTTTTCTTTGATTTAATTTTTTTATTACATTTTCTATCTTTTAAAAGTTCGATCATATGGTGTTGACCATATGATGTTCGAACTTTTATAAGTTCGATTATGTAATATAGATGCTTTTAAGTCTAGCTTTCCCATTCAGTCTCTATCTTGCCATACAAGGCTGATTTGTTTGCACTGCATAATTTAAAGTATACGTTTATGTTTTGCCATCTAGCTTACAGACACAATTTTAGATATTTTTTTTCTTTAAAATATGTAAACTTTATTGACATAATCAACATATGTACAAACATAAGGAGAATTGCAGCATTAAAGGTAAGACATAGACATACCAGAGCACAGCAATCATATCTAAACAACGGCAAAGTTAAGGTTGCATATGTAAGTTCTGTATAAACTTAACCCCCTTTTATACCTTTTAGAATTATTGTTCATTGGTGAATGCACCTTTTAATAGAGCTTATTTGATTTATAATAAAACATTGTCACATTACTGGGGCACATGAAAATATAGAGCGAACATAAACATACAGTACAAAGCATCACATGCATCTTTGCATGGTGTCTGCCTCATTCTGCACCTATCACTATACAGGCTCTGCCCCTAACTCTTAATTTCTAACTAGGTCTAAAATTTTTCCTATTATATATTCCATTCATTCTGGAACATTAAGACACATTTTCTCTAATTTACCATATCATATTCATCATTAACATCTTTATCAGAAGTGCTCTGCTTTATTTGTTTTCCAAATGATCCATTATTTCATGACATTTGCTTTCCTTAAGGTTTATGACAGTAATTTATTTATTTTTATTTATTTGCAGTTGGTTTACCAGGATAGCCCATTGGGCCGTTTTGAACCCGTTTTCAATGGAGTCCTGGGGAGAAAAGCTCCAAAACAATCTAGGTTACAATAAGTTACAGATGATAAATTATACAAAAAGTTGTAGATTCGAGCAAAACATTACAAATAATACAGCAAACATTACAAATTAATGCAAACTAGTGATAAGGTTGAAGATGATACAGACTAGCGATAGGAACATTGCAATGTAGGTATTGAGAGGCATTTCATATTAGGAACATACACATGACAGTTACAGTCCGATGCATTATTTACAAATATCATAGAAGTGACAGGAGTATAAGTGTATAGAGAGATGAAAGAAGGAAATAATATTTTTGATGTAAACAGAAATAGAGAAAAATATCTAGTGTAATCATGGAATGAAGGGAAAATGGAGATTGCTATTGTTAATTATGTGGGGAGAGAACAGGAGCATTCCCATTGGGATACTAAATGTGAATGAAGAGATTTTTTGAAAATGTAATGGTTAGAAGGGATATGAATGGATGGTGGTAGGGAGTTCCAGAGACGTGCTGGACCATAAGATAGAAGATTTTTGTCTGGGGGACGGGTTGGTTTGTACACTTCTAGTAGATTTTGCTTATTGGACCTTAATACTCTATCAGGTAGGCGCATCTTAAAGGCAGATGAGAGGGAAGGACAGAGGGAGGGGTTAAAAATGAGCTTGTGTGCAAGAGTTAGTTCTGTATAGATAAGATGATTAGGAAGTTCTAGCCATTTTAGTTTTTGGACAGAGGAACAGTGATGGGAGCAGGACTTATGGCTGGTAGCAAACTTGGCGATTTTGCTGTAGCAGGAGAAAAGTTGTGTTTTCAGAGAGGATTGTAGGTTAGTAAGAAGAGGAGCTCCATAGAGAAGGGAGGGGATGAGAAAGGAAGCGGAAAGAGTTACTTTTGTGGCAGGTGTAAGGTAATTATTATGTCGGTAGAGCATGCCTAGTTTTTGATGGGGTTTTTGATATTTAGTTGCAAGTGAGAGTTGAATTTGAGCTGGTTATCAATTTGGACTCCAAATAATTTGGTCTCTGACACCAGTTCCAGAGGTATATTGTTTTGACTAGTAATAGTGAAAAAGTTTAAGTTGAATGAGGTGACTTTAGAGGGAGTAAATACCATTAATTTGGTTTTGGAGGCATTGAGTGCTAGGTGATTTCTTTTCATCCATTGCTCAGTGGTTGAAAAAGCCTCTTGAGTAAGTTTTAGGAGTGTAGGGGTAGAAGAGGCAGAGCAGATAATAGTTGAATCATCTGCATATTGGATGATATTTGAGAAAGGGATAGAGTTGTGGAAATCATTTATGAATATATTAAAGAGAAGGGGACCTAATATGGAACCTTGGGTAACTCCGGTTGGGGTATTAAGGAATGAGGAGGTGGCCTTTCCATTTTACTGCTTGATATCTGTTGGATAAGTAGCTGGAGAACCAGTTCAAGGAGGGAGGAGATAGGTTAAGTTTAGAGAGTTTAGTTAAAAGCAGGCTATGTCAGATAGTGTTGAAGGCCTTAGAGAGGTCAAGTAGTAGGGTGCAAACAATAAGGCTAGAGTCCCGGGCTTTATTAACAGTTTCAAGGAAGGAGTGGAGGGCTGTCATAGTGCTGTGACTTGGCCTGAATCCATGTTGTGTGGGAGTTAGTAGGTGATTATCTAAGAGATGTGGTAGGAGTTGTAGTTGGATGCATTTTTCTAAGAGTTTAGAGATGGGAGACAGGATAGCAATGGGACGGAAGTTGGTAACATTGTTATTGTTGCCACCTTTATGTAATGGTCTAATGAAGGCCTTTTTCCAAATTTGGGGTACTATGCTTTCCTGGACAGAGCGGTTAATTAGAATGCTAATGGGGTATGCGACTGCTTCAGCAGCTATGCTAAGAAAATAAGCAGGGATGTTATCAGGAGCATTTGAGCATGGCTTCAGTTTCTGGAGGAGTTTTTTTTATAGTAGAAGTGGGCATAGGTTTCAATGAAAAAAGGACAGTGGGAAGAGGGGGTATTTAGGGGTGATGATGGTGAGGGGGGAGTGAGAGTTGGGGAGGGGGTGAAGGATAAATAATTAGTGGAAGAGAGTGAAGGAGTGGTGGAAGTACAGGGAAGAGTGTTGGTAGAGGAGGGGGTGACGTGGAAAGTGTGGTGGTATTCGAGAATGATGAGGTAAGTTTAGAAATAGAGTCAGTGAAAAAAGAGTTAAATTGGGTAGCTAGGTCTGTGTCAGGAGCATTAGGGTTGGGGGTGGGGGGTATCTGGTTTGCTGGGATTAAGGAGAGTGGAGATACCTTTCCAGAATTTCTGAGGATTTGTTTTGTTGTTGTTTTGTAGTATGATGAAATAGTTTTGTCGGTCAGAAATTATGAGCTTTTTTACTTTATTTCAAAGTATTTTGTATTCATGAAGGGTGAGGGGGGACCTATTTTTCAGGTAGTGAGCCCAGACTTTGTCTCTGTGCCGCATGATTGCTAGTGTGTTTTTGGTAAGCCAAGTGGCTGTTTTATTTTTTATTCTCTTTGTCCTTAAGGGAGCATGGTAGTCTAGAACTTTTAAGAATGTAGAGTTGAAGTGAGCAACTGCATTATCCAGAGATAATGTTTTTAGACAGTTCCAGTTTATTGCTTTTAGAGAGTTAGAGAAGGTTGTTGGATTAAAGTTTTTTTGGTTACGGATGGTAATATAGTTATGGGAATGATGAAATGATAAAGGGAGTCGATGTGTAAAGATGGGAAGATGGTCACTAAGAGGATCAGAAAGAGTACCACTGTAAGAGAAATACTGAGGATGAGAGACTAGAATCCAGTCCAGAATACTGCCACTGGAGAGTTTTTTTGAGGGGCGTGTTATAGAGTTGATTAGCTGTGAAAAATTGTAAAGGTTGATGTTAAGTGGGTTTGTAGGTGATTGAATGGAGGCCCAATTAATATTCATGTCTCCTAAGATTATTGTTCCGTTGCTAATGTTGGTGGAGAGCCAGGAGATGATGTCTTCAAGTGTAGAAATATTATCCCCTGGGGGGATGTAGAGGGAAGCTATACATATGTGTTTATGTTTCTTAATTTGAAGGAGTGCTAGGAGTAGTTCGGTGTTATTATAGAGTGGGATAGGCTTGTTGTAGGGAGTAACTGACAAGGAGGATGAGTATAGGAGAGGTACTCCTCCCCCTTTTTTGTGGGATCTGTCTTTTCTAATGATAGAGTAGTTTGGTGGTATAATTTCAGAGTCTTTTATATGGGGTTTTAGCCATGTTTCTGAGATGGATAGGATGTCTGGTTTATTATGAGTTAGCCAGGCATGGAGGTTTGGGATTTTATTAACTATACTTTGGGAATTTAAAGAAGTAATTAATATGGACTTGTCTATAGTGGTTGAGTTAGGTGGGCCAGGGTTGGGATGGATGTCACCTGATAGTAGACTGCTAATCAGATATGCGATTGGATTAGGGAGGTAATAGCATACTTTGGAGTATAGGTTGGATTCAGTTGTGATTTTGAAGGGTTTGCTAGCTATTATTGGGGTAGAATATTTATGAGAGGTGATAAGTTTATATGGAAAAAGTAGGATGTTTTTTATAGGGTATAGGTGGAGGGAGATTGGGGTGCATGAATATGAGAGAGAGGGGGTAAGATGGTTGGTTACGTGGAAGGATTGTGAGTGGTATGAAGTGATGGGCTGGGTGAGGTAATAAAGATAGGAAAGGTTCAGAAGTAGTAGTAGTAGATAGGAGATGTGTGAGGGTTTTGAGAGCATGATGGAATGAGGCTACTTAGGGGTACTATATTTGTAGAATTTTAGTGGGCACAAGAGAGTCTATATATAGAGTAGCTAGTATGTCCTTAATGGTGGGGAAGGAGTGGAGAGTTAGTGAGGGATTAGTGTGGGTGTGGTAGGGAGTGGTTGTGGAGGAGAATAATGAAGCCTAATTGGATAGATGGGATGATCTAGGAGAGGTGGGTCAGGGTAATATGAGCGGGAAAAGGGAGTGGGTGTTACTAGAGAACTGGAGACTGATTGGTCTAGAATGGCAGTGGGTGTGGTTATGGGAGAATAAAGGTAGAGGTACTGGGGGCGGGTGAGATTTGGGGGCAGGGTAGGGGAGCGGAGTGAGCCTGAAGGGCGAACGGAGCGGGTAGAACCAAGGAGAGCAAGAGAAGATCGAGAACCAATCAGTAGAGTGTAGAGTTGCAGTAGGGTGAGTACAGGGAACATGTAATTAGTAAGTTAAAGTAGGTATAAAAGCTAAGATGGAAAGAGAAAAAGAAAAGTTATAGCTTAAAGAGATAACCAGTAGTGAGAGAACTGAAATCAAGATTAGTGGTGAGAGAGTGCCACCTAGTGGACAAAAGCTGAAGTGCACTTGTGCCCCACCAGGGTAGTCCCTGGACTAGATAGGGTTGACGGGAGATGGGAGCTAGTGTAAATCGAGAAACTGGATGGGGGGGAAGAACAGAGATACAATAAGAAAAGTAGTTAGGTTGCTGGCATACCAGGCAAGGGAGCATACTGTACACCTAGCAGGGCTTAAAAGCAATAGTAATTCATGTTTAGCAGCAAATGCACATACTTCCTTAGGGAGAAGCTTGGTTCAGTTTCCGAAGGGGATGAGGCAGTAGAGTTTGTTATAATTGGTTGAGCAACAGGTTGAGCTGGTGTTAAATTAGTTTGGGTCAGGTGTCCACCCAGGCATAGTCACAGTGGGTAGTTCAGGACAGGACAGCTGATGAACAGGAGAGAAAGTTGAGAGAGGAATAGTATTTTAGTGATATAAAAACACATTAACTCTAATAACCATTGTATACAGGTATCAAGCATGTATTACAACAATAACAACAAAATTCGAAGTAGCAGTGAGTTGAAGATAAAACCCTTTGGCCAATGGTTTATACCAACCAAAGCAACTTTTGAGAATATAACAAAACAAATATGAGCTTCTGTTCAGTTAACTACAAATACATTAGCAAGGGAAAGATATTGTACTCATTTTACATAATGCTAAATGAAGGCAAATGTAAAGCATAGGTCACTAATATGCGTATGCAATATGAACTCATACAAAACTTAAAACACTCTACACTAATGTTTGGGCCTTCAGTTGTGATCGAATAAAGAGCAGAGCCACTCAGTATGTTTAGTTAGGAATTAAGTAGATCAGCACACTAGAATTTCACTCCTAGGCAGTCCATTTCACTAACGTTGATATAACACCCCTAGCCAAAAAGTTAATGCCTTTAAAGAGCTATAGTAGAAATAGAAGCGGCTGAAGTTATCAAAAGTGAGCAACCAATTCTAAATTCTACAAATAGGAAATATAAAAAGCCTTAGGAATAATTGCAATACACTATGCCTTTGAATGCAATGTGCCTAGCGCCCAGTACCTTAAAATACAATGTGCCTAGAGCTCAATACAAAGTAGGCTAGGTAATATTATAGGTACAATATATCTATTTACAGCCTGTAGATGCAAACTTTGAGAAAGAAAAAAAAAATAGAAAACTTCCTTGTGACAGACGTGTGCGAGTTGGCATTTATAAAGTAAGATAGAACGCTTCTTTGTAGTGTGCATGTAAGAGCTGGCATTTGCAGAGTAAAAATTAAATCAGTTCTAAAATTTCTAAATCACTTAGTTTGAAAAGAAAAGTAAAAAACAGAACACTTCTTTGTCATGAGCGTATGAGGGTGGTGTTTGCAGAGTATATTAGTATCAATTTAAATGTTTCTGAAGCATTCAGTTTTGATAATAGTCACTACAAAATAGGCAGGGCAATGTCATTATACTATGTGCCCTATTACAATTTCAACATAAGCATTTATTTGCTCTACTTTATTTACTTTACTGTTTAGATGGGCTAGCACAGACTTTCAGTCAGTTGTTAAGATCACCATACCTGATTTTCATTTGCTTGAGCACAATGGATCAATTTTCCTTTTACGTTTATTGCCTTTGCTCAGGATACTTACCATAAAAAGTGATTTTTGCTTTTCTGTTTAGCAGTGGTCTAATACATAGCTTCCAAGCCAAAGAGTAAGATAGGTTTTCACTGCCATTCAGCAATCACTCCTTCAGAAAGCAATGACTTTGGAGTCATAATATTGAGACTTTTGATATGGGGAGGTTACCCCTTCATTGTGGATAGGATTTGGTACCTATAAAATTAATTTTGTCAGAAAAATTGTATTTGCTGATATTTTCCTTGAGTCCAAAAACCTGCAATATGAGTTATAGACTACTTAAATTCATACAACACAAATTGTTTCACAGACTTGTGACTCAAAGACAAGCAGCAGAAATAGGGGTGACAAGTTTGCTCCTAAATGAGGCCCAATTTTCTTGTTCTTTAATAACTTCAAGTCAGTAAAACTCTATTTAACAATATCTAAGGCATTTCTTAAATTTTCATGTATAATTAATCTCTTCCTAATTTAATGAATTTTTGTAGGCATGTTTAAGCAATCCTTATCATTCAACAGAACTGCATCTCTTAAAATTAGTGTTTTGTGTGAGTATTTATACACAGTGTGTTTGAGATGTTAATGAGGGTTTTGTATTTTTTCCCAGTATGTGTAATGGATTTTATGTTGTTATCACTCCGTGAAAGGGAGACAACTTATTTAGAATAACTTTCTAAATAGCAATATACAGAAACATATACACGCACTCACACACAGTTTTATATATATATATATATATATATATATATATATATATATATATATATATATATATATATATATGAGTATAACAATATTGCTCATAATGTTGATATCGCTAAGAGTTAGACAGATGGGTTCTTTTCTCATCATGACAAAGGTATTAATTTGGGAGTCCTTGCTAGATCCAAATGAGTGGGGAGGTTTAAAAGAGAACTAGCTCTGTGGTCCTCAAGAATATATATAAACTATATAGTAAAGGAAGAAACTCCTCAACCCAAACAGCACAACAAAAGAACCCTAAAATTCAAGAAAAACATCAACTAGTTAAATAAAAAAACTAAAACAGGAACATCAGATTAGATAGAGAAGCCAACAAATAACTACAAATCCTTGTTTAATTATGTCAAGAAAATAAGAAATAACAGCATTGTTCAGAGCTTATTCATGATAGAACAACCAGCTTTAATCCTGTGGATGTTTCCAACATACTGGCAAATAAATTTAAATGCTAAATTTTCCCCAGATGGATCTATTCCAAGCTTTTTTTTTCCCTGATGGAATCAAACTGCCGTCATTATGACAGAACATGTACTGAGGATTTTCTCCAAAATGAAGAATACCTCATCAATGGAGCCTGACAGCATACCTGGCTGCCTAATTAATAGCACACAAAATGCATTGGCAGACCACTCCTCAACCTCTTTCATCTGTGCCTGGCATCTGGCATTGTCCCATGGAGGTGGTGCACAGCACTTGTGATGCCACTCTTTAAGTGTGACCCCATTATTGACCATCGAGAATTACAGAGCTATCAAATCTTAAACAACTTCACGAAAAAACAAAATCAAGACCACTGGCTCAGACCCAAATCACTTTAATCTCTAGTGCTTTGGTACAAGACCTTCAAGGAGTTACAAAATAAACCAAAATCCACTTCTTTATATACAAAGTAAAAAAAACTAATTATTCAATTATACAATTAATTAATTAAAGAAAACACTTCCAATTAATCTCTCCATTCAATCCCACAGGAACCATAGTATCATACTTCAGAATAAAAACAGACTCTTTATACAACAGTTTTTCCGTAAGAAGAATTTCATTATTTCCAACATGTATTTGTTCTAAAACATTACCCTTTAACATAGAAAAATCACTGTTATGTACATCTTTAAAATGACAAGCTATAATTCTGTCTTCTTTTGATTTTTAATGTCCCTGATATATCCCATCAACCTCACCTTAAAACTTCTTTTCGTCTCTCCAATATAAAAAACATGGGGACATTTCAGGGCATAAACAGGTATTACAGGAAAATCGCCCTTTAGGTGTATATCTAACCTTGTTTATATATTCAAAAGAACACACCGCATGCTTACAAATAGAACAACTATTACAGCAAAAATCACCAACAGATATTGGATAATCATTAATATTAATTTTTGGTAAAAATGAAATTTCCATGTACAAGCATATTCTTTAAATTCCTCCCCTGTATATATGATATCATAAAGATGTCTGTCCAATATTTTAGTTAAATCTTTGTCTTTCAGTAAAAAATTCCAATAATATTTTACTATGTTGCAAATTTCCTCACATTTAATATTATATGTAGTAACAAAATACATATGTTCCTTCTTATTATTCCAAGTTATCTTTCATTCTGCTACAATGCCTTTTATTTATATTTTTATTTGAATCTAATGTTAGAAACTTATGTTTAGCTTCATTAACCACCTCCCTATTTGTAACCCTTATTAAAAAAAACATAACTGCAATGTTGTCATTTTTACTTAATAGATTCTCGCTAACATTGCAAATTCTAGACAACCTTAAAAACTCCCCATAAGGTAATGCTGACAAAACATGTGGGGGTGGCAACTAGTAGCATATAAATGCTGACTCCCATCCAGACATTTTCTGTGTATTCCAGTACAAATTTCTCCACTAGCCATGCCACTTAAAGTTAGATCCAAATAAGATACTCTTTTTCCATATTGTAACCTATCAAATGAAAGATTAAATGTGTTATGTTGTAATCAGAAACAAACTGAAGCACTTCAGCCCTACCCACTCCACAAATAAAAATCAAATCATCTTTGCAGTGGTAGTAATGTTTCACATATTTCTTCATAAAACTATATTTGTACAAACATTCCACCTCGTAATAAGTCATGAATAAATTAGCATGCATGGGGCAAAAAGTGCCCCCATGGCTGTACCCTGTTTTTGTCTAAATACCTCATTATTAAATGTAAAAAAATTGTAAGTCAAACAAAAATGTACTAAATCGATTAAATAATTGGTTAATGGACTATCTCCTAAAAAATACAATACGGCATGTAGTCCATCCTTATGTCTAATTGATGTATATAGACTTTTAACGCCCAAAGTTACCCAGTACATGTCTTCATTCTAAACAACAGCAGAACTCTTCTTCAAGAAATCAAAGCTATCCTTTATATAACAGGGAATTTTTCAACATAAGGAAACAAAATATTGTGTAATAGTAGCCCAATCCCATGTAAAAAAAAAAATATTTACAGGGCGAAATAATAAGGCATCCTGGTGGATTATCTGGGTCTATGTCAATTCTTCGAACGCTCACAATTTCGAACGTTACATGGTCGAGACCAAACATTCGAAATTGAAAGTGTTCGAAGATTGACTTTCAACAGTGCTGTATGGTGCAGATAGGGAGAATTTCCCTTTTTTGCTCTGAAGTGCGGTCCCCGAGTTGGTATATATAAGTAGGGGGTGTGGGGGGTGCAGGGGGGCTTGCCTGCTCACACTGTTAAGGTATGTTTTTCTTTTTTTTTTTTTTTTGATATTCGAACAACCAAATATCGAACATTTGGTCTCGACCATGTAATGTTCGACATTTTGGATGTTCGAATATTTAACATAGACCCGATTATTTAAATCCTCATGTAACTCAGAGAAACAAAAAAAGTAGCTAAAACACAACCTTCACTATTAAACTTTTTGTGTATGTCTTCTTCTGAAAAATAACCTAATCTAACACCTTTTTGTAACTGATCTTGAAACTTAGCTATTGCTTCCTTATAAATACTACTCACATCACTCACATACACATCCTTGTTAGATAAATGCTCCAAACACATATTGTAATATTGCTGAAAATGCATTAGAAATATTTTGTTTTATTACAGAGCTATCAGCCTAATGAGTCTTATAAACAAAGCCATGAATGTATCATAACTGATGTCATTAACTATGATATCAAAAATCATATCAGACTTCACCTTTAGCAGTTTGTCACTGTTAAGAGTAGATCCTCTCTAATGAATCTTGTGAACTTCTTTGAGAGGGTTATTCATGTGGTAGACTGTGGGCATGCTCTTCATACAGCATACCTTAACCTCACCAAGACATTCAATACCATACCTCATGCAAATAGAATGCACAAGCTGAATGAGGCCTTAATTAGATGGGTAAACACATGGCTTAGAGAGAAGACTCACACAGTAAGAGTATGGTGCACATCCTCCAAGAGCATGAAGTTTACCAATATAGATCCTCAGGGATTTGTGCTGGGAACTCTGCTGTTTGGTATTTGCTTCTCAGATCTCACTTAGCAAATGCGTATCTCTTATTAATGGTCTGGAGATTATTTTAAGTTGTATGTGAGTCCTTGTCAAGTTCCTCTCTGACATTAAAGTACTCCAACAGGAAGCTACACTTGTTAATAGATGGTCTATGAAAAATGGGCTCTAACTCAATGCCAACAAGTGGAACATCATAGCACTTGGTAAGCACCCCTTAGTTTCAGCTTATGGCATTGATAGCACGCCACTTCAAAATGTAAATATTGGGAAAGGCTTAGGCACTTGGGTGGATAGCTCTCTTGCATTTCATTATCATATTACAGGGGTAGGTAGGAAGTCCTTCTGCTTTGCACAGCTCATAACAAAAGGTATTTCATCCAGATCAAGAGAATTCTTCACATCTTGTATTCTGCACTGATTACACCTATTATCAAGTAAAATCCCCCCCTTTTGGATGTATCTTACTAAGCATATCAAACAACTGGAGAGACTCCAGAGGGCTGTAACTAAAAATAGCATAGGTTTAAAAGCCCAGAACTACCAAGAAAGACGAGGGACTTTATCTCTTTACTCAGTTTCATAAAGACTCCTTAGGGGTGATTTGTGCCTTGATTACAGGGTTAAAAGGCATACAGTTGTCCAAAAGCTCTTATACCCCCCCACCATAAATTAAACAGTCCAACTGAAACTAGATCTAAATCTACTACAACAGATATATAAATAAGACTAAGAGGAAAGATAGATTTGTCACATAGTTATACCCTTTCTCAGGAGCAAGTTAAGCAGTGTGACACACTGTCTGCCTTTAACTCATTCATGTCTATAGCAGCACGTATGAAGTACTTGACCTGTGTCTACGGCATGAGTTCTAAAAGCCAAATCTCCCTGTCACACATATAGCCCAATGAAGCACTTCCTACTGTTACAAAAATCCCCTCAGGTGAGGATCTTGAGATGCACAATCATGATCACTGACTTATGATTGTACATCATAGAATAAATATAGGTGGGTGACATTTGAAAACAGTTTTTTAAACATAATTATAGCATCTGCTTCATCTCCTAGGATGTGAATACATGTGTTGCACATTAATTCTCACCGGTGGTGATGGCACAGTACTGAACTCAGAACTAAATATTATTATGATTAATCAAAAGACTGTCTTTCCATTCACAGTCCTTGGTGTTCTGCTAACTACTGCCAGCCATTCTACAATGAGCTGTACTGATATGTGACATCATCAGATCTTTAGCCAACTAAATTGTGAGGTATCTGTGAAGCTCTGGGTAGAACCAGCTGGGAGCATGTATGTTCTGAAGGGCATATTCCTAACATGCTGGTTAAGTTCTCTTTATTACATTTACCTAGTAAACAACTTTGTTGTCCAGGAAGAAAGAAAAAAACTTTGAACTAAAACAAAAGACAGTGCAGTGAACTACTCTTTTCAATTGTCGGGTCTTGTCTGGAGAGTATCTGGGGAGCATGTTCGAGTGAATGCAAATGAAAAAATTGCAGAACCAATGACGATACAGCAACCAGTACCATCTACTCTGCCTTACATACTCAGTGGCTGTTTCACATGAGTCGACTGTGATGACCTCAAAAAGGATGTGAACTCTGAATCTCAAATATTTAAATAATTTCGTCTGCAGATCTCAAAGATTTGCCAAAACTTCACAAGGTTTACATGGAGCAGGTTAAAAATAAAAGATAATATAAGGAATATTATGCAAAATCAGGAAGTCAGGTGGGTATGGCAGAGGTCTCCTACTGGGACACAGAGTGGGGAGTGGTAAGATCAGGCCAGAGCCTGCCAAAGTAGAAGCCATTCAGGCATGGCCTGCACCTGTTACCAAAAAGCAGGTGAGGACATTCTTAGGAACAGCAGGGTACTACAGAAAGTTCTTCCACAGTTATAGTAACATAGCTGCTCCCCTTACAGACCTGACAAGGAAAAACAGGCCAGATAAGGTAGTGTGGACCCCAGCATGTGAACAGGCATTCCAGAAGCTTAAAGAAGCTTTGGGAGGACCCCCTGTGTTAGCCAGTCTAGATTACAGCAAATAATTTGTTGTGCAGGTGGATGCTTCAAACCATGGAGGGGGGCTGTACTTAGCCAGATTTCTTCAGAGGGATAAGAGCACCCAGTGGTTTATCTCAGTCATAGGCTCCAACCCAGGGAGGAATGCTATGCAGCTGTAGAAAAGGAATGTCTAGCCATAGTGTGGGCACTGCAGAAACTTCAGCCTTATCTGATTGAAGAAAATTCACTGTAGTGACAGATCACAATTCCCTCAGCATGGTTAAACAGATCCAGCCAGCAAAATGCCAAGTTGTTACGATGGAACCTAGTGTTGCAAGCATATGATATGTCAGTGCAGCACCACAGTGGGATTAGCAATGCCAACACAAATGGGCTCTCAAGACAGGAAATGGGGTAAGGTATAATCAGATAGACCTAACCCTCTCAAACAACGTTTCTCAAGGGTCAGTTGAAAAAGTAGCTTGAGTTCTCCGGGGGGGGGGGGGGATATGTGACAATATGTGAAGGCTGCCAGCCTAGCCAGATAGACTTTTGTAGATAATTCTGTCATTTGTAAATATTAATATAAGCCATAGGGTTGTTGTCTTAAATGGAAGAAAATGGTGTTAAATGCGAAACTGCAAAAATGTAACAACACTGCACTCTGCTGTAGGAAAGCTGATAAGTCAAGCATTGTGTAATTGTTTGATCACAAAACCAGGAGCCGAGATGTCTGGATGAAGGAATTCTTGCTTTTGTTTTGAGACTAGAGTTAATTGCTAGAATTTGCATGTATAATGTCTTTTATTGCTGTAGCTTCCTAAACAGGTGCAAGATTAAAAGAGCTGCTACATTCTGAGCTTCTGTTAGCCTGGGAAACATAAAATAATGATGTAATCTGAAATGAGTCAGTGGTACTGTGTTATCAATTTAAGGACAGAGAGACTCAGAGCATTGTGCATTTGTCTTGAGAACATTCAACATCACCAGCACTCTGTCTATGCTCTATATGTAAGTTTATTTTAGAACTGTGTTTTCTCTTAGATATAGCTAGGAAATAGGAAGATTAGATTAATGTTTTTTCTGTATTGATGTCAGAAATGTTCTGCTGTATTATTTTAAGTATTTCTCTGTTACATCTGAACTCTTGACTAGCACTGTGTAGTAAGAAGTATTGCCTTGTGTTTTTATTTTTTATTATTAAATATGTTTAAACCTTTCAACTGTGGCTGTTTTGTGTAGAGATAGTTTAAGCTCTAGAGTTCATTGCATATATATATATATATATATATATATATATATATATATATATATATATATACATATATGTGTGTGTGTGTGTGTGTGTGTGTGTATATATATATATATATATATATATATATATATATATATATATATAATACTGTACAAAGCCAATCCAAATAAGCCATGACTGTTCAGTTGCACTTACCATTTGGATAATATATTGCGCAGTATAATTGGACACCCTTTCATAAGGGCCTTTTAGTAGATAATAAGTATTAGTGGGTGGTGTCAGTGATTTCTACTCTATAGTCTGGGTAAAAGGGGCAAAGCTGGAGAACCTGTGCCAGCCTTCCCCTGGAGTGTCCGTGTTGTTGCATATACCTCTTATCTCAAAGTGTGTGTGTGTCAGCTGCTTGGGCAGGGACATGAAGCACTGGTTGGACAGAGAGGGTGCTGGAGGTTTTAGCTTGCCCACTAAGCTGAGATCTGGACCCTATAGCTGTGCTAGTGGGGAGTCTCATTGGGGATCTGGAGAGAAAGGGAGAAACCAGCCCCAAACTGACTGTGATCTCTATGTTCTCTTAAGGGAAATTGTACTTTACTGTGTGTGTATTTGATATCCTCCCCTATGTGGACACCCCTCACTGGTGTTAGTGGTGAGGATTGAGGCTCCTTGATTGCTGGGCCAGTTCACGGGCATCACATGTGTCCTGGAAGATTTATTGTAATACTAAAGCAGTAGTTTATTTGAGTCAGTGCGACCCGTGTGACACATTTTATGATAGCAAGATAGAATGTAGGCTAAAGAAACCAATCTACGAACATTGTTTAGATATTTGGAAAAGCAACTTTAACAGCACTCTATAAATTCTATGATCTGCAACAATTTTAAGAAGTTTGTTTTTTCTTTCTAGAAAAAGTAGATGTGTCTGAGCAGAATGGACCATGGAAAAAAATTAGGCAAAAAGTAACTTATTTGGCAGTTGCACCTATTTTAAAATATAGACAACATATCTCATGAAGAATTTTTACATAATTTTGTGTTAGTTTTTATTCTTTGTTGGAATATATGTTGTGTTTATCTAAGAACTAATGTTTGTTCCTTTAATAATATTTGAATAAGTGGGTGGTCAAATTAATGTATTCTTATCAATGATTGGCGGGGAATGTTATTTAACCTATGAAGACATATGGTGGAGCAGTTTTGAAAAAGTCCTGTAGAGGATGAAAGCACTCAACTGCTATGCTGTTACACTTTTTTAAACGTTTGTTGAAATAAACACTGGTATAAATTTCTTGCATTTCCATCAAGTCTGGAGGTGATTTTGTTTGGATTTGTCAAATTAAAGCAGCTCATGTTTGTTCCTGGTTTCTTAGGGTTGAGAGGTATGTTTGAAAATGTGAAGCTTAACTGCATTAAAGCCCTACCTGTTTTCTGCCTTAAATTGGGTACAATACAGTATATAATGTTTGTGTTTTTTATTGTAAATCTGATTGCTTTTTTATGTATAAACATTTATTTATTTGATAACTAAGGTCCTCAGATGACATGAAGTTGTACTGATTAGAGAAATTATGAAAAATATTTCACTGGCATCTGGTGTGTAATTACCACCAATTTACAGATATCATTTAGCAATAAATAAAATGATTGGCATGCTCGCATATTTTATTGAAATATCTTTGTCAGTATCTATAAAGAAGCAGTATAAAAGGGCATTTTCTACTCAGTGCACATCAGGAATGACTGCTCCTCCAGATAAGGTAGTTAATGACAAACAAGTGTGATTTCTTTTTATGCCTAACTATATGTGCCATATTTATATTTCTGTTCATAAACTGATCCACATAGCATATATATATGGTACTTCATTTTATGAAATCAAAGCTTATACAATGTTACATAATTTGTTACTGACACCTGTCATCTGTCAACTGCCATTTTGAAGAAATGTATACTAGCTTACTAATAAACTATGAATATATTCATAAATACCATATTACTGAATACATCTTGGGCATTGTTCATGTGGATGCATTGTAAAACAGCATTTCACATGCCCAGTCACTACACAGGTCAAGTTTAGGTTCTTAGACAAATGAGATGTTTAGTATCAGAGAAAATGTGAGCTATGTTACAGAGATACCATGAATGTGTATCATATGTTAGTAATTCTATTAATAACTTGAGTGCAAAAATATTGAAATAGTACTCCATGGTATCACCTGAATGCAGCAAATACAGTGCTGGAAACCATTCACACTCACGGCTGGTATCTGACTAGCACTCGTTTGTACATATTCACATTTATTTGTTCATTAAATATGCACATACGAACCATAATTATACAAATATTCCCAGCAAATAGAAGATCATATCTACACAAACAAACATCGTGCTGATTATTGGGGTCTGTCTGCTATGGTTGCAGAGATATTAATAGTTGTCTGTACAAGTATAATAATGCATTTGACATAGTATTTAATAGCTTGTTCAGTATAAAATCACTGTTATGATTGGCTAAAATCAATGTCATTATTGAAAAGATGAGTGTGTGCTAAGGAACTTTCTTATGTTTTTACAGTTTATGTAACTTTAATAGTCATTGTACATGTTGTCGGTATATATGTAAGGATACAGTTTTTACACATCCAATTCAGAATAAGAGATATATTTTTGAAAAATATGCTGACTATACCACAAGTAATATAATATATCTGGCTACATGTGGATCCTGCAGTTCCTTTTATGTAGGAAAAACTACACGACATCTAAAGGAGAGAGTGTCTAAACATAAAAGTAACGTTAGACTGCAGTATATCAAAAACCTTCTTTACAAGCATATTCATGCCAATAAAGGACATTGTTTTTATTTTAGGGTTATTCAAATAATTTTTATTACTCAAAGAGGAGGGGAACATTGATAATAGTGTGGAGAAAGCTGAAATGTTTTGGATTTGTAGGCTACAGGCTTAAAAAGATCCTGCGCTGAATGCCTATCTCACTATAAAACATGCATTAAAAGGCAGAAAGCTAAGAAGGCGGTTTTAAAGCTCTGATTATGTTAAAGGAAGTTTCTATGAAGCAGCACTTTGATTGGTTGCACTCTATTATATAGGGTGCTTTTTAAAAGTATTTTATGTGAATGGGACTGAAGAAGGATCAGTGGATCCGAAAGCGCTTATCCTATTAACGTATTTTATATCCTGAAGGTGATGTTGTACACTTTTTATATATGAAATCCTGGCTGTGGTGGATGCACTGATTATATTATTTATTGGATTATTCACGCTACACATTACATTCGTGGAACACTTCCTCTTGCTTTTGTTTTTTCTTATATAAATATATATATATATATATATATATATATATATATATATATATATATATATATATATATATTAAAGATAATAGAGATAGGTTGCAAAAGCTGCCTTCTCAGGAATTTAGCTCAGACAAAACCTGACCATAAAGGAAATCTACAGATGTCAGGAAATGTGTAAATTTTCACTCGTGCCACCTGTTAACGAGATAAAAAAAATCTGGATGAATGGATCACCATTCATAATTTCACCCCTAGTATGATTGGCCTGGCCCTCCTTGAAAATTGAGTAAATGCCTAAGGGTGGGTACTAGTAAGGCAGAAATGCTTTGGTGGCAGAGCTGCCTTATATTTCTTATGATCCAGTGCTCCTATGACTTACCCTTCTATGCCACTTGGTTGGTACAGAACAATTACATATTTGAAACAGTTGTAGCCTTGATCTATGGCTTCATGGCCTTCTAGGGACATCTTAATGGGACTGAGCATGATACTATCCCTAAAGGCCATTGGTTAAAACAGGTGATCTCACACATAAGGGAATAGTCTACCTCTTATCAGAAACATGCCCTGTTATTCTAGCAACTTTCTATGTGCATAAGAGCATTGTTTAAAATCTGTACCTGATTTTGAGAATTTGTCCTCCAAGTATTTTTTGCTCTGCCCGAGTTAAATCTGATGAAGCTCTGCTAATGGTAGAGTTAGATCTGATTAAGCTCTGTTAAGTGCGAAACCACTCACGTATTTAATATTTTTTGTTTGTTTTTCAATAAAGAAGTATCAATTTGTAAAGATCTTTTAAGTGTTTGATTATTTTGAAGTCTCAGCTAGGATCAGTTCATGGTTTATTTTTCTTGGTTTTAAAGAAGCTAAGCCAGCTACTTCAATACTCAATGTTTCATAGTTTCATAGTTTCATAGTTTAGTACTAGGCTATCTGCCCTGGGGCATTTGTAAGCCTAGCCATAGTGATGTGGCTTTCTCCACCCCATAAAATGGTATAAAATGCACAGAATAGATTTAGAATACTGTGCCTCTGTCTAGTAGTGACAGTGAAGGTCCCCTTATATAATAGAATTAGTTTACTGTGCCCCTGTCTAGTAGTGACACAGATGTGACCCCTGGGGTAAACTTACAATCTCCCATCCACTCATCAAGATTTCTCTTGAAGAGAGTCAGTGAGGGGCTCTGCCTAACATGAACTGGGATCTTGTTCCAGAGCATGGGAAGCCTCTGGGTTATGAAACTATCCCTCCAGCATGTCCTATTCATACTTGTGCCGAGGTTTAAGTCTTTAGCTCTCGTGGTTCTGATGGATTTGGATTTTTTGAGGTGGAGCATGTCCATCAGTTCCTGATTGGACATGGCCTTGTACGTCAGGCAGAGATCACCTCTGAGCAGGCGGTATGCTACTGAATAGAGCTGGAGTTTCTTTAGTCTGGCAGAATAAGACATATGTTGGAGACCCTTGATCCTCTTGGTGAGGTACTTTTGTGGTCTCTCCAGCTGTTGCAAATGCCGTGTGAGGTACATACCAAATGGGGCATTGTACTCAATCATGGGTCTGATGAGGGAGGAGTATAGGGGTACAATGACATCCTTGGATCTGGATGTGAATCCCTTCATGATAAGGTGTGCAAGGTAGAATGTTTTTCTAACCACTTTGGCAACATGGGTGTCAAATGAGAGGTCGCTGTCGACTTGGGTCCCTAGGTCTCTGATTACTTTTTCCATACTCAGTGGGTTGCTGTCTATGTGATAATTTGTGGGTACTTTGTTTTTCCCAAAGGGGATGACTATACATTTTTTGGCATTTAGTTTAAGGCCATGACTCCGGCACCAGTTGTCCATTTCTGTGAGGCCTTTTTGTAGGATGTATGTGTCCGCTGGTGTATCGACTATAGTGCCTAGTTTGCAGTCATCTGCGAACTTTGTCAGCCACAACCCTCCCATGTTTGCTTTAACATCTGAGAAATAAATGCCGAACAAGAGGGGTCCCAGGACAGATCCCTATGGGACACCACTTGTGACTGGCTTGGAGTCTGACATTGCTCCAGTGATTTTAACTTTATGGGTTCTGTCCTTTGCAACCCATCTAGTGACATAAGGGTTTACATTTAAGCTGTTGAGCTTATCTATGATGCCTGAGTGGGGTATTGTGTCAAAGGCCTTAGCCAAGTCCAGGTAGGCTGTATGGACTGCTTTGCCCTCATCAATGGCTCTAGTGACTGTTTCAAAAAAGTCAACCAGGTTCAAAAGGCAGGATCTGCCCTTTACAAAGCCGAACTGGGTGGGGTCAAGTGTCTGTAGGTCCCCAATGTCTCTGTTTATGAGTTCCATAATGATTCTTTCCATAGCTTTGCAGACCAGGCTGGTTAAGCTTATGGGGCGGTAGTTCCCAGGGTCTGTAGAGGTACCCCCTTTGTGGAGTGGGACCACTGTTGCTGTACGCCAGTGTTCAGGTACATATCCTGTAGTAAGGCTAAGGTTAAATAGCATTTTTATGTGCGGGTTTAGCTCCTCTTGGAGTTCACATAGCACGCAACCCGGGATACTGTCAGGTCCCATTGATGCTGTGTTTTTAGCTTTGCTGAGGGTGGCTCTCACCTGGACATCTGAGATGACAGGGAGATTACATTCAGCTAGGATAAGTATTTCTTCTTTTGGGGGTGAGGGAGGGGAGAAATTTGCACTGAACCTGTCAGCCAGAATGTTGGCAATATCTGTGGGTTCTGTGTATTTTTTGTCATTGTGAACTAACTCTGAACATATCTGAGGGTTTCCACCCAGGTTTCTAACATAGCTGAAGAAGGCTTTGTGGTTATCTTTAGTGTCCTTAGCGATTTTTCTCTCAAAGTTGGCCTTGGATGTTTTTATGAGAGAACGTAGTTTTCTGCTAGTGTTGATCAGAGATGTCTTCCCTTTATGGGATTTTGCTCTGTCCTGCAGTAGCTTCCTTCTTTTGTTATACAATTTGTTAATGGCTGAGGTCCACCAGACAGGACACTTGCCTTTGGTGGAGAGGGTCTTGGATTTATTTGGGATTGCATGATCCATGCATTCTTGGAGATGTCCATAGAAAGCATTTGTGAAGGATTCAGCATTGTGGGATGTGATATCCACTGGCCCAGTGGGCTTAAAGGATACCATCTCAGTCTTAAGAAGAGTGAAGTCCGCTTTTGAGAAGTTTTTCACTGTGGTCTTTTGTGCTGGGGTGGAGGTGGGATATGTATATCCAGGGTGATTAGTTTGTGGTCAGATCTCACTAGTGAGGGGTATACCTCCAGTGTGGAGCATTTTGTCCCCATGTTTGTGATGATCAGGTCTAGTATATTATCTCCCCTAGTGGAAGAGGTGACTAGTTGTTCCAGTGCATTTGAATTTATGAATTCCAGGAACCTTTGGGCTAGGGTGTTAGGGCTAGAATAATGTACCCAATCTATGTTAGGGTAGTTGAAGTCTCCCAGTATGATGATATTTTGTGATACATTCATATCCTCCAATGTCTTCAGGAAGGCTGAGTGGGGTTCCTGAGATTGGGAGGGTGGTCTGTAACATGCTACCTGTTGTATAGCAGTTTTGCCTATGGTTAGTTGCACCTGTATGGTCTCCGATGCTTCATGTGTTGCTACTAACCTGGAGGTGTGGGTGTCCTTGATGAATATGGACACTCCCTCTCCCTTTGTGGTTCGGCCCGGGTTTTGGGGCCGAAAAGCATGATACGAGGTATAGCCTGGTAGTGCTGGGGTGCTCTCAGGAGCCTTGAACCAGGTTTCAGTTACTGCACAGACGTCGATGTTCTCCATACTGAGGAGTGCATCGAGTGCCTGCATCTTGAGATTTAGACTTCTGGCTTTGAGCAGCATTACCCTTAGTTTTTTTTCCATTTTTGTTTTCTAAGGAGGTGGGTTTGTCTTTTGAGCCTTGCCTAAAAAGGCATTATGGGGGTGGCAAGAGCCTTAGCCAATATCCGGAAGCCCAGTGGTGACAGGTGCAAGCCGTCCCTTGCGAAGCAGTGTGGCTTGTCCAACATGTCATCCCAGGCAGACAGACATTGGATCCCCTTAGAATGACACCAGTACTTGAGCCAATTATTAAAGCTGATCACCTTGTCTTTGTATTGTGGCATCATTCTTGGTGAGGGCAAGATGCTGCTCAGGGTCAGGGTCATACCAGCCTGGGCTACATAATCAGAGAGCTCCTCTATGTCTCTTTTCATGTAGTCCAGGGAGGTACGTCTCAGGTCATTCATGCCAGCATGGACAATGACGGAGTCATATTTGTACTTGCTTTGGGGTGACCTGCGTGCGTGTGTTATGTGGCAGATCCTAGCTCCTGATAGGCAGCTTACAGTCACCCTCTCCTTGTTTGGCCTGGTAAGCAGGACATCAGTGTGTATGACTATAGAGTCACCTATTACTAGTGTATCAGGCATGGTGTTTGGCCTTAAGGGCTGTGATTGATTGACACACTGATTTATTGAAGTATGTGTTGCATGTGTTTTGTTTTGAGGTGGTGGATTTTTGTAGCAGCTTTTTCTATGGATTACTGTCTGTTTTTCCATAAGGATGGGAGGCCTCTTACCCCATAAGGCTGGAAAATGTTTGCACCTTTTAGCAATGATCCATATATGTGTGTGTGTGTGTGTGTGTGTGTGTGTGTGTGTGTGTGTGTCTGTGTGTGTGTGTGTATGTGTGTGTGTGTGTGTGTGTGTGTGTGTGTGTGTGTGTGTGTGTGTGTGTGTGTGTTCCACTTCCGAAAACTTGAACAACAAAGCAACAAAAGTCTACATTGTTGCAGAGGGGCAAGTCCCTCTACACCTGCACATATGCTGCAAATTAAATATACCAACTCTGAGATCGCAATACAGTGGAGAAAAGGGTAAATTCCCAGATCCCCACTGTACCGGAATCTCCATATAAATGCTTTGAATCTTGGGAAAGCATGCATATTGGATAGTGGGAGCTTTTACAGACCCCATTATAATATCTGAATGTGCTCCTTTGGAATATCAATTATGGATGCATACATCCTTAATACAGAGCAGCACTGGGGTGTTCTTGTATACTACTTAAAATCCTGGGTTTCTGAAGATTAATGTACACAGCTTGAAATGAGTGTTTTAGAGATACATTGTGGAGATGATCAATTAATGTGTGACTCCCACTGCCAATCTTTGGATAAAAAGTAAAGAGGAATTCAATTTTAAAATAGGAAGAGTGGGGGATTTGGAAAATCAGTTAAGCGCACGTGACTTGGCAGCACAGTAAAGAAATGGAAGGAATTAGGCAAGAAACAGAGAATATATAGGATACAAAATATGATTTTTTTTTAATCTGTTATGAATAAGTTTTTTTCAAAAGTACACAGGATACCAAAGGCCATTACCAATGATCTTGAGAGAACAGATATCCTAGCAATCATTACTGGACAAATCCCATGACTGGGTTACCTACTAGAAGAGCCAGTTGGGAATTCAAAGGTGTTTAGGAAACATTATGAGATGTTATAAACTGCAGAGTCTAAATAGAAGGAATATGAGAAGAAGATACAGGATTATTTATGAGCTGTAGGAAATCCCATATTAACTGTGGAGCAGGTGAATCAACAGATTATCACTATGACTTTTCAAAATTTGGGACAAAGTGAAGGGCAATGAGTAAAGTAAGGATTCGAGAAATGAGAGTTATCAGTAGAACTATGGAGGCAGAAAGATAAGGTGGTTCCCTATTTCTTGGGAGCATTTGATGTTTTTTTTTTAAGAAGAGAGTAATACTTTAGAAATGAAAGCAAGCTATTTGAGTATTTTTACTGAAGCAAAGTAGAGTAGAGACTCTTGCCTGCTGTCTCCATAGAATCATAGGATCATAGGAGGTTACTAGGCTATTGGCCCTGAGGCCCTTATAAGCCAAGCCAATAGTTTAGTCCATGTTTAGAAAAATAAACACCTGATGCCCCTGTAAAGCAGGGCCACAAGGTGGAATCCCAGGGGTATATTTTCTGTTTCCTATCCAGTTATCCAGGCTGTGCTTAAAAAGGGGTAAAGAGGTACTCTACTTGATGTGGAGAAGGAGTCTATTCCACAGATGGGGGAGATTCTGGGACAAAAATCTGTCCTACCAACAAGTCTTGTTGATGTCACAGACCAGAGTGAGGCCATCATGTGGGTTACTGGAGTGGAGTTTAACTTGCGGATATGCAGCAGTCCCATCTAGGTGGAGTCTGTGATCGGCTTGTATGCCAGACAGAGGTAACCTCTGAAGAGTCTGTATGAAACTGAGTAGAGGGATAGAACTTTTAGCCTATCAGTGTATGCTAGATGATTGAGGCCCTGGATTCTTCTGGTGAGGAACCTCTGTGGTCTCTCCAGCTGCTGCATGTGCTTTGCAAGATACATGCCAAGCCAAAAGATGCATTGTATTCAATAATGGGGCTTATAAGGGAAGAATACATGGATGTTATGACCTCCTTGTTCCCGGATGAGATATCCTTACTTATGAGGTGGGCCATGTAAAAGGTTTTCCGTACCATGAAAGCAACATGGTGATCAAAAATCAGGTTGCTATCAACCTAGGTGCCCAAATCCCTCATGACTGATTGCGCACTTAGGTCATTGTTATTAATGTGATAATTTGTGGGGATATCCCTCTCCCCAAAGGGGATGATGAGGCATTTTTTGATATTCAGCTTGAGGCCATGTTTTTGGCACCAGTTATTTGTCTGAGTGAGGCTCTCTTGGAGGATGTCCACATCACCTGGGGAATTAATGACAGCACCCACCTTGCAGTCATCTGCAAACTTGGTCAAACATAGCCCACTGGTTTTGGCCTGCACCTCAGAAAAGTATATCCCAAATAACAGAGGCCCCAAGACCGACCCCTGGGGTGTGTCGTTTGTTATGGATCTACTGCTTGAGGTGGCTTCCCCTATTTTGACTCTGTGGGTTTTATCAGTGAGCCAGTTTGCTACCCATCTGGTAACATATGGATTGATGCCTAGTTGAGAGAGTTTATCTATTATGCCTGAGGGGGAAATAGTGTCAAAGGCTTTAGCCAGGTCAAGGTAGGTGGTGTGCACTGTCTTCTCTTTGTCCATGGCTGTGGTGACTGTCTCAAAGAAGTCGACCAAATTTAGCAGACATGACCTCCTCCCCTTGGTGAAGCCAAACTATGTGGGATCAAGTGTCTGGAGGTTGCCAATGTCCTTGTTAATGAGGTCCTCCTATAGACCAATGTCCAATCTTAACAACGACAGTAAACTATTGACATCTATCATAGCAGGGAGAGTATTGAGCACCTGCTGGAGTTAATTGACAATTTTCAGTGTAGGCTTTTAAGGGTGGGGGACAGCAGCAGATGTTTGATGTTACATTAAAGGCATAATTAGTTAAGAAAGCTACAGAAAGACAAGAATGATGAGCTGGTAATAATAAGCTTGTTTTCAGAGACGACATTGATAGAGTTAAATGGCACTGTTTGAACAATGTTGTGAATGCCTTTGGATTTTTGAAGGAATTTATAAACAGCTCACAGCAGATTTCTCTGAGATAATTTAGATAAGTACTTCTGGTGGCCTGCTTCTCCCTTTAAACAAGCATGAGGGCACCATTGGGATGTCCTTGTCTCCAGTTTTATTTACCTTATATTTACCCTATATCTGAAGCAACTGGTTGTGGTAATACAATAATCTGTTAAAGGATGGGATGGGATCGGATCGGGGTAGTGAAGTAAATTTTTCCTTATCTACTGATGATATACTGATATACTTAACATCATCTGAATATCCTTTATTAATTATTTATGTATGTATGCATTTATTTTGATTCATGTGATGTTTAGAAGTTTTTCAAGTTATAAGATTAACATAACCAAAACAACAACATTGACAGAAAACTATATAATAATGCTAAAGCTGAAACAATAATATGGGGTCTAACGGGAAGCTTTCCATGTTAAATATTTAAGAGTTTAATATAGAAACTAATATCCAACTTCAAGAGATGGAAAATGACAGGATTAGAGTTAGGCCACAGAATACAAACATTGCATGTTCTTATTTCATCTTTACTACTTTTGAAATCAATTAAAAAGTATGATGACAGACTTTTATTTGGAAAGGTGGAAATCAGCAGTGTCCTGGGATAAGGTGGTGATTTAAAAAAGAAATGAGTGCATAGGGAGTGCTGGATCTATACTTATATCATAAAGAAGCTCAAACACATACATGCGCACACACACACACGCATGCACGCACGCACGCACGCACGCACACACACACACACACACACACACACACACACACACACACATATATATATATATATATTTATTTTATTTATTTTTTATTTACTTTGTTTACCGGGAGAGTCCAACTGGGCATTGCCCATTTTCATTCAAGGCCCGGGGAGAAAAGCTCCGCATAGTAAAAATACATACAATAAAATTTGAAAAAAAATTATATAATGATACATGAAGTTCAATATCACATCACATAAAGCTGGACATAGTAAAAATTACATGCATCCATAAGTTCTTTAAGAAGATGATAAAAGATTATAAAGGTACCGGATATAGTTTATTTGTCAGTTATGGGATATAATACAAAGACTGGTGGTGAAGTCAAAGTGATTTGCATTTATCTGTTTATGGAAAGATAGATGTGTAATAACATGTCAGAGGGGGAAATAGTACACTGGTAATCCAGTTATGACAACTGCAGTTAACAGAATGAGCGATACAATTGGTTTTACTACAATGTGTGTTCGCAGATAGTGAGAAGAGTGTAGGATTATGAGTGCAATTACAGATGGCTAGTATGAGCATGAGGATCAGAGCAATCATTCCAGGGAATGTTTTAGCAGAACATGCTTCTATAGTTGAAGCTTAAAGAATAGGGAAAGATGTGAGAAATCATGGTTAACCTGGAGTGTTGCAGGAGCAGAGCCATGAGCCTAAGAAATAACTTTTAAGTAGTTTTTTGAAATGTGTTGGATTGATAATGGATCTAATGGTGTGGGGTAGTAAATTCGGGTCTATATCACATAGTCAAAGTTTTATAACTTCGAACATGAAATGTACGAACCATTCCATTCGAAGTTACAAAACTTCGACTATGAATAAAAAAAAAAGAAGGAAAAACAAAATAAACTGTTGTAAGCAGGGGGGCAAGCCCCTCTGCACCCCCACACCCACCGCTACTTAAATATACCAACTCCAAGATTGCACCTCATTCAACAGAATGGAAACTTCCCCTTACGGAGATTTCCATTGAAACGCTCAAACTTGTACAAGTTCGAACTTATGGTCTCAACCATATAAGGTTCAAATTTGTACAAGTTCGACTTTGTGATAGGAACCCAGTAAATTCCAGGCTTTAGCTACATGAAAAGAGTACAGAGAGTTTCCCACAGTATTTGTTCTTTTTATAATTTGTAATAATGCTTTATTTTCAGAATGCAGTGGACATTGGTTAGAGTAAGGCTGGAGTATATTAAAGAGTGCAGGAGTTTCTTGAGGCTGATAGAGTAGTTTGTGGACCACAGTGAGCTGGTTGTAAGTTAGGAGCTGTAGTAGTTCTAACCAAGAGATGTTTCTAAGATTAAGGCAATGGTGGGTTCTATATGGAGATCCTGTAGCAAACTGGGCTATTTTGTTATAGCAGGATTATATTTTTTTGATGTCAGATTTTTTTAATTTTGTGAAAATTGGTGAGGCATAAAGGAGAGTTGATAGTAAATGGGTCCTTTCAATAGCTTCTCTAGAAGTGTCCGTTGAGGTTTTTATTCATGTATAGGCTTTCTATTTTTTAGGAACTTTTTTAATTGTAAGAGATATATGTATATCAGATCGCAGCCTGTCATCAATTATAATTCCTAGTAATTTTGTTTGGGATTCAAGAGTGATTTTGGTATTGTCCCTAGCTATAATATAGAAATTGGGAGGAGGTTCTGCGGGTCTGGCAGGTTGAAATATCATAAGTTTAGACTTGTCGGGCTTAAGTATGAACTGTGAATTTGATAACCACATTTTGATATTGGTAAAGGACTTTGTTGTTATGTTTTGATGTTCCTGTAAGGTTGATGCTGCACAGATAATAGTAGAGTCATCTGCATACTGGATTGTGGTGGCAAGGGGGGTGGCGGCACTAAAGTCATTAGTAAAAATACTAAAAAGGAGGTGACTGAGTATGGACCCCTGTGAGACACCTAGACTGACTGGGAGAAGAGTTGCTGCCACTTTACTGCCTGCTGATGACCTGTTAAGTAACTTTGGAACCAATTAAGGGTGGAAGTGTTGAGTTTTAGGATTGTGAGGACAGCTAATAGCTTATTGTGCTTGACAGTGTCAAAAGCCTTTGACATGTCTAGGATAATAGATGTTACTATTTTTCCCTTCATTTCTGTATTGGTTTATGGTGTTTGTGAAGCTGAGGAGAGCTGAAGTAGTGCTATGGTGTGGTCTAAAGCCATGTTGGGATTTGGTTAGGAGGTTATTTGATATACAGTATTACAGAAGTTGGGAATGGATACACCTTTCCTAGGATTTTGGATACTGGGAATAGTATGGCAATTGGTCTATACTTTTTGAGTTTGGTTGATTTTCCACCTTTGTGTAAGGGTAGTATGTATGAGGTTTTCCAGATGGAGGGGACATATTGTTCGGTGATGCATCGGTTAATCAGGATTGATACTGGATAAGCAATGGCTTCAGCTGCTATTTTTAGGAATTCACATGGTAGTTTATCAGCTGCAATAGTAGTTGGTTTGAGCTTCTGAGTAGTTTTTCTATGGTTTTGGTAGGAGTGAGTTGGAATGAAAAAGTTTCATTACTATTATTAGATAGAGTAGGGTTTGTTCGGTTGTTTTTTTTTTTTTTTTTCTCAAGGATAGGATACTTTCACTGAAATATTTATTGAAGTGCTCAGCAATTTTATCTGAGTTGTTTGGTATTGTGGGAGAAGGTATAGAGGCTTGGCATAGTTGCAGGATGTTTTTTATTGTATTCCAAAATTTTTGTGGGTTTTATTGGATATCGGTATAGCAGTTTTTTTTTTATCTAGTTTGATTTGGAGTTTACCCTTATTTCTAATTTGTTGATAAGCTATTTGATTAGACTGAGTTTTGTTAATGTGCCATACAGCACAAGCTTTATCCCTAAGTTTGTGAAGGGTTCTTGCTTCTTGAGTCAGCCAAGGGGTATAGTTTGACTTAACATGAACTGCTCTGGATGGTTCCAGTGTATTGAGAATGTTGAGAAAAGTGGAGTTAAAATGTTCTACAGCGGCATCTAGGTGTAGGTTCTTAAATGAGTACCAACAGATTTTCTTTAGAATGTTTATCAGGTCCTGGGGGTTGAAGTGTTTTTTATTACGGATTAGGTGGTACGTGGGAAGTCTTGTTGGGTTGGTATGTTGCCTGATAAGATAGGTGAGTATGTGGTCACTGAGGCTGTCAGATAAACCGACCAAGTTTTGATAGTTTGATGGTTTGTTAGTTAGGGTCCAGTCAAGGATTGACTGTTTCTTTGTTTTACTATCTATTCTAGTAGGGAATTGGATAATTTGTGAAAAAGCCATAGAGGTTGACATAATTGCTGGGGTAGTTTGAGTTACATGTCAGCCAGTCAGTGTTGAGGTCTCCCATGATGACAGTTTCATAGCTAATGTCATTACAAATGGTGTGAAGGAGATAATCAGTAATGGTGGCATTGTTCCCTGGGGATATATGTGGCTGGCTGTTATGACTATATGTTTGTTGTGATTGATTTGCAATTTAGTTAGAAGCATCTCAGCATTATTTGCAGTAGTTATGTTAAGGTTTAGGGGTTTTATGTCAAGATTGTTTTTAGACAGTATAGCTACCCTCACCTCTTTTTTCTTTTCTATCTGCTCTGAGTATATTATAGCCGGGGAGTGACTTCATTGTCCATAATGTGAGCTTTGAGCCATGTTTCTGTTAGTATGACTATGCTTAGAGAGTAAAGCAGCATGAAGCTTAGTGACCTTATTGACAATGCTTCTAAGATTTAAGTTCAAAATTACTAGGTAGGTAGCTTCATGATGGAGGTTATACACATTTTGAGGGTGAGGAGGGGTTGGGTAGGAGTAGTTGGGACCTGGGTTTGGGTGCATGTCTCAACTTAGTTTTAGTTTGTTAGAAATGTTTATTAGTGTGTGTAAAAACTTAGAGATTTGCTTATGATAGCTAAGTGAAATTTTTTTGGAGTGTGTGTAAGAGGTGGATTTGTGAGGGTGGCATGGTCAGAGGATGAGGTGCTGAAGATGTGTAAAGATATTTTGAAGTGAGAGGTGTTACTATGGCATAGTTAGGCTGTAGTAGTTTTGAAGTTTTTTGGGGGGACGGGTGGGTTTGCATGATTTGTTGTTAGGTGTGCAGCAGTTAAGAGAAATATAAGTAGAAAGCAGAACTAAGGCAGCATTTTGGGCTGAATGATTTGTATCAGGTTTGGAGAAACTGCCAATAAGATAGGTATTAGTTGAAGTCTAGTGTGTGACGGGTGAGATATATAGGATTATTATAGGACTTAAGTTATAACTGAAAGGAAAGATGTGTAGATAGTAGCAGCTAGGGAATAATATGTGTTGATAGGTGGGAGGAGTAGGTAATGTAGTATGGACTGGGCTATGAAGATAGGAGAAGATAAAAAATGGTAGTAAACGCTGGGGGTGGGGGAAGTGAGAGTGGGTATAGGATAATAGGAGGTGGTGATTAGATTTGTATGCTGGTTGCTTTGTGGAACTAAGGGATGTGTCTTGTGTAGGGATAAAATAAGGGAAGTGGGGGTGAGTGGAAATGGCGTTAGGGTAGGGGAGTGGAGTGAGCCTGAGCGGACAGTGGCAGGTCAACAAGGCAGACCAGTAAAATCAAGTCACACTACTGATATTATCTGAAGCAAAGGTTGCTACTTTATATAGACAGGATAATTTAACTAGAAAAGTTATTAAGATGTACACTGCAATCACATTTTGTTTACTGCTGTTGGCCAGGAACCCTGAGAATTTGGCATGCAGTTAATTTCAGGGGACCAAGTACTGATGAAGGGGGTGCAGCCCGATGTAGAGTGAGAGGGAAATGTAAGGAAAAGAGTAGAATAACAAACAGTTTTAAAGGGAAATTGGGTAAAAGTCTTAGCAGGAAGCACAAAATTAGCAAATATAGTTAATAACAATGCTCTGCTAATATGTACAAACAGCAAAAATATCTGTCCGCATAACAATGCAGTATTCACTATGTACAAATGAATTGTTAGTACGACAGCAACAAATCTTCATCTGGCACTGTAAAGTTAATTGTTTAGCAGTGTAAACTTCATACACAGTCCTTTGGCATTACACTTTCTATACAAGACACTGCACATTAGCTAGCACCATAATGCTTAAATTATAAGCAGCTAAACAAAAAGTGCAGTGTTGACTGTGCATCTGCTGACCTTATTTTCAGCTGCTCTATCAATATTTACAATAATTCCATTCACTATGTACAGTTACTAGCAACATGCAACAGCAGTCAAGTATGTGCCAGAAATAGCTAAACTAAGCCACGGCAGTAGGTTCAGAATACAGTATTGTCTAAATGAAATCAGGTAAACTAACAGTGTCATCATTATAGGCAATATATGGTACATGCGGATTTGTACCACTTCACTTAAAGACCATTTCACTGACACCCATTTCACTGAGACCAAATCACCTACAGTTCATTTCACTGCAAGTTCATTTCACCTAAAGTTAATTTCACTGACAAGACGTACTCTAAGGCAAGTCAAAGGTATATGTCCTTTTCCCCACTGTAGTGTGATCCTCATCTTGTTATTTATAGTTAGGGGGGACATGGGGGTGTAGCCCCCCACTTAATTTGGTTTTCTGTTGTCTAGTTTTGTTTTACATTATTTGGTAAAACCCAGCTAGGTGGGCGGCTATACCCCCACACCCCCCATTGTAGGGGGCTGTGCCCCCCATATGCCTCCTAATTATATATACTAACACCAGAATCACACTACAGTGGGTAAAAGAACATAAACCTTTGACTTGCCTTAGAGTACTACTTGTCAGTGAATGAGTTTTAGGTGAAATGAACTTTAGGTGATTTGGTCTCAGTGAAATGGGTGTCAGTGAAATGGTCTTTCAGTGAAGTGATACAAATCTGGTACATGCAAAACTTGTAACATCAATATTGTCAGCGTTTGCTCCATGTTTGCACACTTATTCTGTAGGTTAAATTGAAATCAAACTTACATGGTAAACACACTGATAGGGATCTGCAAGGTCTTTGTATGAACCCTGAGAGGAATTCATTTAAAAATGGCACCTTAGCCTCTGAGGGACTGAAATAAGCTCAGATGGTAGAGTGATCAGGGGCAAATGTTTCTGATGTAATCAGTGTATTCCTATGGCAGATATTGGGAGAAATAAGATGATTACACCTTGGGCAGGTAGGTAGATGAGGCAGACCAGTAAAAATGAATCAGCAAAAAACTATCAGTTACAGACCACCTTGGCGCAGGTCAGTGTAAGTCAGTAGACAATTAAATAATATTACACTGATTGATTGGGTATGAATTGTGCAATTATACCTCTTTATGGGCTAAAGAAGGAGCCCTGGGGATGGTAAACTAGAGATATGGTGCTCCTATTCAGTGTGCAAGCCACTGTTGTTATCTGAAACAAAGGATTCTCCCTCTCTTTTTCTCTCTGTATATCTATATATATATATATATATATATATATATATATATATATATATATATATATATCTATATATATTTACTTCAGAAGCTTGAAGTTTCAAAACTTCGAACTTCATACAGCCAAGACCATAAGGTCGAAATTTTGAAACTTCAAAAATGTAACAAAAAAACAAAAAAGCAAAAGTTATGTCTTGAACATACTGATCAAGCTGCTTCTGCCTTTTGGTTGTAGTATTATCAGCGTTCCAGGGGAAGCACTTGATATATGGAGTTCTGTGGTTAATATATTATATTGCTGACTGGTTCTGTTCATAGTTTCATCGGTTTATAGTTATATACTAGGCTAATTACTACCAGAGCCTTTTTAAGCCTAGGTGTGCAATCTAACCCAATTGTGTCCCTGTATATCATGGGCATTTATTAAGAGGGGCTATGTTAGTTAGGAAGTTTCTAGAGGTTATGCGGGTTTAGTTTGGGCATTACTGTCTACCAGTGTCTAACAGAGACATGGGGGCCAGACCCGGGGTGAATTTACAATTTCTCATCCATTAGTCAGGGTTACACTTAAATGGAGTTAGGGGATGAACTTTGCTTCACATGGCTGGAGTGCCTGTTCCAGAGCATGTGGATTCTCTGAGACACATATCTGTCTAGCTAACATGTCTTATTTATGTCACAAGCAACATTTAAATTCTTGTATTTACAGGTTCTGATACTGTTCATTTTATAGATGTGCAAAAGGTCCATCATAGCTGGATACAAGGATCCTACATATGCCAGACATAGATTGCCTCTAAGTAACCTGTAGGAGACTGAGTATAGAAATAGGGGTTTAAGACAATCAATATAGGGGTAATGTATTCACACCCTGGATTCTCCTAGAAAGGAGCATCTGTGGACATTCCAGCTGTTGCACAAGTCTTGTCAGGTACATGCCAAAGGGGGATTATGCTCAATGATCGGTCTGATAAGGGGCAAATAAAGTACTTCTGTGACTTACTTGGACCTGGATACCATGACCTTACTTATATACTGGGTGACAAAGAATGATTTTTCTAGCTAACTTGGCCACATGTTGGTCAAAGGCCAGATTACTGTCTACATATGTTTCCAGATCACTGATTACTGTGTCAACTTTTATGTGGGTCTTATCAGTAAAGCAATTAGCCTGGGTGACAGTTTTTCCAAAAGACACTATAATGTATTTCTTGGCATTGAGTTTTAGTCTGTGGCTTTGGCACCAGTCATCTGTCTGTGTTAGACCCTCTAGCAAGATGTATGTATCATGTGGGTAATCTGTGATAGCACACAAATTTGTAGTCATCTGTGAACTTGATCACCTAAAGACCCTTGACATTAGCTTTTACCTCTGAGAAGTAGATGCCAAATTTGAGTGGTTCCAGCACACAACTCTGAAGTAGCCCACTAGAGACCAGTCTGTTTATGGGATCACCTATCCTGACTTCCTGGGGCCTGTCTGTGAGACAGCTGGCAATCCAGTAATTTATGTAGACGTTTATGCCCAGTTTATTGAGTTTGTCACTTATACCCAGTGGGGTATTGTAGTGAATACGCTAACCAGGTCCAAGTAGGTGGTATGCACTGTTTTTCCCCTCATGTATTGACTTGGTGTCCTTTTCAAAGATGTCTACCGGGTTTAGTAGGTATGACCTTACCATGACAAAGCCATGCTGATATGTGTCTAGTGTCTGAAGGTTGCCTATATCTTTGTTGATCATTTCCATGATAATTTGTTCCATGACTTGCATATTAGAATAGTCAAACTAACAGGTTTGTAGTTTCTGGGGTCTATTGGTGATTCACCCCTGTAAAGTTGGATAACCATTGCACCTCTCCATTCTCCTGGTGCAAAGTCTGTTCTGAGGCTATGGTTGAAAAGTGACTCAAGTGATCCTGATAGGTCATGTATCCAGTCATGTATCCAGCTATTTAGGAGGCATCCCAGGATATTTTCTGGGTCCATTGAAGTTTTGTATTTGGCATTAGCAAGAGTACGAGAACCTGCTCCCTGTTAATAGTTGGGGGGGGGGGGATTATGCAAGTAGATATTTCATGGAGGGATGTGGGAGTGGGGTAGAGAGTGAAGTCTGAGTTCAATTTTTCAGCAGCAGATTTGTTATGACACTGTTCAGTGAAGGTGGCACCATTGATTACCAGTTTGGCATTCTGATGTGTACTGCCTTAGAGGTTTTGGACATAGCTGTAGAAATGATTTCTAGTTGTCTGTATGCTGTGAGGCTATCTTGACCTCATAATTCTCCTTGTTGGACTTAATTAGTCCTCTTAATTTCTTGTTTAGTTTAATTAGATAGTTCCTATCATTATGGAAGTTGTTCTTCCTGATTTTAGCCATGCCTTTTTCCTTTTGTTTTTCCTAGCAACATCAGGGCACTGGGTACAATCAGTGATTTAAAAGTCATCCCTAGTGAAACACATGCCCCACAGCATAAACCACTGGTTGCCACAATCAGTTGCAAGCAGTGGTCGGGGGAAGCTCTAGGGATCAACAGAGACCAGGGTGAAACTCTCAAAGTTCACTGGAGAGAAAGCACAAACAGTTCAAGGAATTACTTAGGGCTCTAGCACCTCAAGAAGAAAAGGACATATTTGGAGTTGAAGAAGAATGATAGTGCCTCAAAACAGCATGTGTGAGGACTACAGAACAAATATGTAAGTGAGATAGATATGGAAATAATGTACATAAAGAAAGCTGGTGTGGAATGCAGAAGTCCAAGAAGTTATCAAAAGAAAGGAAGAGTGCAGGAAAAAGTAGGATTCAGAAGAGATGGACCAGGCTAGCAAGGAATACTGGCTGACAAGCAAAGAAGCTAAGAAAGGAGTTGTAATAGATACAAGCACAGCATCGGAGGCACTCTACCAACTTCTGGAAAGTGACTCAATAGATGGCACAAAGAAAGTACATCAGGTTGGAAGGCAAAGGCAGAAAGATAAAGATAATAGTCAGACACCTTTTTTAAGGGATACAAGCACCAACCTGCTCATCAGTCCATGGGATGTCAAAGGCAGATTGAAGAAGTACTTCTAGCAGCTTTTGAATGAAGAAAACCGTACAGAAGATGTACTGTCCCAGACACAGCCTATGATGAGTAAACAGGAGGAGCCAACATAAAATACATAAGAACAACACCGAGGAAAATGAAGTCAGTGGAACGCAGCAGGCTCAGATGAGGTCAGAGCAGAACTGATAAAGATGTTGGGTGAGATAGGGGAGACATGGATCCTGAGGGTGCTCACAGAAGTGTGGAGAGAAATGCATGGCCCAGATGACTAGAGAATAAGCATACTAGTGCCAGTGTTCAGGAACAAAGGGGACATTCAGAACTGTGGGCAGTACATAGGTATCAAACTCCTGTCACACTGCTTGAAAGCTCTGGAGAATGTGACTGATAAACAAATATGCAGAGAAGTTGAAAGTAAGATGGGAGATGAGCAGTATGAATGTAGATCATGATGCAGCACAAATGATCTGATGTTTGCATTGAGACAGGTAGTTGAGAATAAGCTATACATGAGGAAAGAGTCTAACTGGTCATTCCTAGGCTTGGAGAAAGCATATGACAAGGTCCCAAGAAAGCTGATTTGTGCAGTCCTACTGTTTTCAAAGTCCCAGAAACATTGGTAGAATTAATGTAAACTATTCATGGTGATGGACTACATTAGCAAACAGGTCAGAGGGGACAGATCATTAAAGTTGTTGTATGTAAACAATGTGTCATCATGGGCAGATTCTGAACAAGAACTTCAGCAAAGAATAGGGCAATGGAATGCACAAGTAAAGGCCTATGGGATGAAACTGAGTACAGATTAGACAGTTCTAATAGCAGCAAATGGAGGAATCAGAAGAAGCTGAGAATTGACATAGAAGGGAAAAGAGTGGACCAGGTCAATAGGTTCAAGTATCTGGGAGGGGTGGTTGAGGAGAAGGGAAGTCTGAATGAGGAGTTCAAAGCTAGTATCAGAGGGGCTGCAGCCAACTGGTACAGAGTGTCACGTCTAATATATCACAAAAGAATGCCAAAGAAGCTGCAAATCGTGTACAAAACAGTGGTACAACCACTACTACTGTATGGTACAGAAACCTGGGCAGTAAAGGAAGAACAGTTGAGGAAGCTAGAGGTGATGGAGTTGAAATGCCTGAGACAGGTTGTAGGATGCACACTGTGGGACAGATGAAGAAATAAGGACATAAGAGCAGAAGCCAAAGTAGCTTCAATTGCAAAAAAGGTCAAAGACAACAGATTATGGTCATTTGCGCACTAGTGTTGAAAAGCAGAAGACAATCTCAATAAGAAGATTTGGAACAGACAGGAAGAAAGCAAGAGGAAATAAGGGCGTCCAGCAAAGAGACTGATGGGTTGTGTGAGAGAAGACCTGAGACAGTCAAGTATGAGTATCAAAGAAAGCAGCTGAGTGACATTAGAGTGAGATGCTGACATTTGACACAATACCCTGACCCTAGGAAATCTGATAAATGGGGTCGATGATGATGACATAACCCTTTCAGTTTAAGATTCTACCAGTGTGGTTTGTTTTTGAGTTTGTTATGGGCTTATGTCTAGTAGTTACAGCAGCCTCTATACAGCCGTTTATATTGGTGTACAGGGTCTCTGTGAACAATTCCTCATAAGTTGCTGTGAACTTGGGGTTGGGAGGGGCACTGATTTTTTATAAACTATCACTTAATAGGGTGCAGTTTGCTTTGGAATATTTTCCAATTGTTACGTAACACGGGGGGGGGGTCCAGTGAATATGAACGTCTCGTGGGTGTGTGCATGATCTGATTAAGGGTATTTGTGTTAATAAAGTCCAGGAATCATTGTGCCTATGAGTATGAGGCAGTGTATGCATCTCAGTCTATAGAGAGGTAGTTAAAATCTCCCATGAATAGGGTATTTGGTTTAATAGTGAGTGTCTCCTAGGTCAAGGTATGAGCTATGGTATTCTAGGGACATATAGGGTGACCTATAGCTTGTTAGGATATAGTATGGTAATTTGTTTATTGTGGTTTACACATAGATATATCCCAAGGCATCATCCTGTTTAACCAACATAGAGTTCTGCTTTTTGCTAAAACACATTGAGACTCCTCCACCTTTTGCCCTTGTCTGTGCAGCTGATAGTCTAAATGGGGGAACAGTACTGAAGAGATGCATTGACAGAGTACTTTCGGCATATTTAAACCATGCCTCAGTAATGGCATAGGTGCCTACATTCTCCAGAGTGAGGAGAGCTTGTAGGATGTGGAGTTTCTTGTTTAGGCTCCTAGCAGTGAGCAGTAACACATTTAGGTTTATTTCAGTTTTATTTGCTATGTCAGTAGATTTGTCAATTTGGCATTGTCTAAAAAAAGGATCTAAGGGTGGTGGATAAAGTTTTAGTCAATATTCAGAAGCCTAGGGGCAACAGTTACAGACCATCCTTTGCAAAGCAACATTGTCTGTTAATCATATCCTCCCACATTGACAAATATTGATTCCCCTGGAAAGACAACAGAATATAAGCCAATTATTGAAGTCAATCATCTTTTGTTCATACTGTGGCATCATGCTTTGTGAAGGTAGAATGCTGTTCAATTCAAGACACATACCTATTTGAGTCATATATTCAGAGAGATCAACAATGTCTCTTTTCGTATAGTCCAGGGAAGTATGTCTCAGGTCATTAATTCCTATTTGGACTATGATAGAATCATACTGGTACCTGTGGTGTAGTGACTTGAGTGTGCGTGTGTAACTTGGCAGATAAGCAACTAACTGTTTTCTTCTCCTTGTTCAGTCTGGTGAGTGAGGCATCTGTGTATTGTACAACGGCACCCCCTATGACAAGAGTCCTGGATAATGTTTTGACTTGCATTATGGACTTTTATCTTGGGGGTCCATTGGGTGTAAGAGTATGTGATGTGTTGGTGTTGCGTTTGGTGAGTGTTTTAGAGATTGTTGAGGATACGCTTTACTGTTCATAGGCTTGGTTGGTCTTTGATGTTTGGGAAGATTGCTTTTTAGTGGCTCAGCATAGGTTGGTCTATGTGTGGGCTGGACACTATGTGTGGTGAATGCAGTGTGTGTGTTCTTGACAACATTGTTTGTATGTGAGATTTTTGCCTCTAGTGAAATTGTGTATGATCATCTCTCACATACTTTGTTTATTTTAGGAATTAAATGGTTATTTATGAACATGAGACAATTGCTGTATTGTCTCAGGATGCCCATATCTACCAAGCTGGCTATGGAGACATTTGGAAATCACATATCCATGTTGTCTGGACCTGCATTTGGGTGGGCTACTGTAGGTCATGCACTGGGTTATGCAGAGGCCTCTTTGGGTGGTCTCTAGGGCTTGTACTACACTGGGTTAGATAGTGTGGAACAGTATGGGTATCCTCCCACATTGCCTTCATTTCTGCCTGCAAATCCTGGTATTTTATGACTTTGTATCTCTCTGCATGCAAGACACTGTAATCACTGGTTATAGTGATTTAGATGACCAGTGCTACCTTTGTCTTCCTTCATGGATTACTACATCTGATTTTCTTGCATCTATTTTTTGAACTGTTAACAGGTGACCCCATGTGATATGGACTTCATTATTCTCTATCATTCTTTGCGGCTCACGTTTCCAATATGTCTCAGTTAATTCAGTACAGTAATGTTTGCAGAATCTCCATTGTAACAGTCCTGCCACGTTATTATGCCTTTCAACATACAGGCCCACTGTCATTAGTGCATTATATCCAGCAACAAGATGTGCGACTATTTCCAGTTGTGTTTCACAGAACCTGCATTTATCATTTCTCCCACATGTCCAATGGACTTTGTAAACCAATGTGTATATAGTCCACTATCCTAAGCCATCAATATTAACCTTTCATCTTTTGGTTTAAATTCACCTCTCCTTAACCATTCCTGCATTAGATAGTGATCAACAAGGGGTTGTTACAGGAGTTTTCTGTATTACAGCTTTATTTATGCCTTTTCAACATGATTTACCTTCACATCTGATCCTTCTCCTTATATTCTTTTTTTTTGTTTTTTGGCACATTCATTTGCTGTCTGAGTTTTGTCTACTTCTGGTTTGATTTCCATTTCCACTTGACACCGATATGCTTCTGTTAAACTAAGCAGGGTGACCATCTTAGACGTCTTCCTCTCATGCTTTAAAACTTTCACTATATTTGGATCTGGTGAAGTCAGCAGTATTGTATGCAGTCCTACAATTGTAGATCTATACATGTAATCAATTTAGAGAAGGCCCATGCCTCCTTCAGAACGAGGAATGTATAATCTTGGTATACAGTGATTTTTATATATCATTTGATAAATGTGAAGCATTTTTCTGGTTTACCTCTCCAATTGATGCAGTATATTTTGGGGTCAATCAATCACCCCAAAACTGTAAGTTAGAACAGTAAGAGCAAATTGGTTTATAGCCTGGAATTTGTTCCTTGATGTCTTTTCAGTATAAATTATAGTCCCTAAAATATTTCCTACTGAGTTTTGTTCACATTAGTTCATGTTTTATCTTTGATCTTTTGTCATTCCCCAAATATTTATACAATGCCCCCACCCCGGTCAAGTTCCTTTATATCACATTCCTGTTCCAGACCAATGTTTTCTTGTCGCTCCAACTTTCCTGCTTTAAATGTGATTTTGCACATTTATCAAAACCAAATGATATTCTTATATTATATGAGAAAGTTTCAACCACTTGTAGTTGTGCTTTCAGCTCATAATCTAATGAATTGTACAGTTTTAAATCATTCACAAAAAGAAGAAGAGAAGCCTTTACACTTTGTTGTTTAATGCGAGACAAATTATAGCCATGATCTAATATGTTAATGGTTTAAGGACAAGACAAAAGAGCAAAAGTGACAGTCACTCTGGATAATCCCCCTTTGAATTTTTATCCCTATGACAATAGTTTGCCCTAGGATAATAGTTTGTCCTTTAACACAGCTTAACTGCAAAGTGGTTTGCCACTGTTTCATGGTCACTGTAACATAATAGTTCAATGTAAGGTATATGTTATACATCTTTAAGCACTCCTTTATCTTGAATCTGGGATGCTGTCAAAGCTTTTTTGTAATCTATCCATGCCATACTTAAATTCTTCCCCTTCTTGCAATTCTGCATTGTAACTTTATTTAGCAAAAAATGATCATTTGTTCCATATAATTTTCTTTTGTTACCCTTTTGTTTTTTTTTCCATGATGAGTTTTCTTCTAAATGACTATAATCTCTGTTGGCATAAATTCCAGTATATAGTTTATATATCGTCAGAAAGTAAGTTATTGCTCTGTGTTTTTTAGGATAGCTTACAGGTTCAATTTTAAGGAGGAGTATCATTTTTCCTTCTGTTGGCCAGGTTGCTGTCTGTTCTGGATGTGCATTTAGCTAGTTCTTACTCAAGGCTAAATCTTCAATTAAAGATGCAATATTTCTTGCCAGATGTTAAGTACTACATCTGGGTCTGTGATTGTTCATTTAGGAGGTTTTGTTAATTTTGTTTCAATCCCTTTCATATCCCATACATTTGAATTTCTTACTGATTATTTTACTTCTATCTATTCAGCATCTTTATGTTCTACGGGGTCTTCATAGATATTTCTCCAAAATGTGTCTATGTTCTTTTTTTTGGTGGTGTTTCCCAGTTCTCTATAAAACCTTTATGGGTCATCAATAAATTGCTTATTTTGTATTTTTCCTTTATATTTATTTGCTTATCTTGTATGTTTTTTCTGCCTGTGCTGATATCTTTAGTTTATTATTTCCAATAGTGAACAATAGATCCTGGTCTTTCCTAAGGCTGCATGTTGCTTTCATCACATCTATCTGTCTAAGTATTTTTGTTGACCTGTTCCCACTTCTGTAGCCTTTTAACAGTGACCCTTCTTCTTTTAATTGCTGTATAGTTTTCTCTGTTCGATACTTCCATGATGGCATTTGATTTCTTCCCTTCCTTTCTCTTATTGCACTGTATTTTAAGGTAGTACTTTGTTTGTTATTACTTTTGCTGTACAGTGATATAGCCTATTTAGTTCAGTTATATCATATGAATTTCTGTTAATAGTCCTGATTACTGTTTTCATTTATTTTATCAGACTTTCAACATTTTGGATCTGACTTTCTGTAATATTTTTCTTTCATTGACCTTAATATGTCAATCCATCTGCATTTAATCAATCAACTCTTCCTTTAGATATTTTTCTTCTAAACTAAAGGCATATTCTTTATTCTCCATTTCCTGCTGGCATACTAGAGAAAGTTCCACGACATCTTCCTGTGACATATTCCCTTCACTTTCATCCTGTGTCATTCGTTGCTCTTTCATATGGGAGCTCACTGGCTTATCACTCCACAACATTAACTGAGGCAGAGTTGCCACCATTTCCTGTTCCTTTCCTTGCTGTGCAACTCCAACTGAACTTTTTTTTAATAGTTTCCTACAGAAGACTCCAGAGTGTCTTCATATGGCAATTGATCAAATGCTTCTTGTCCCACATGTTGTTCCTTAGTTTGGGAACTTACTTTTTCATCATGTTATCGCATAACAGTATTGGATTTTCTACACTAAGTCCTTCCCTTCACAGGTATTCTATAACTTCAGTTTTTATTTCTTAACTTCTCGATTACTTCTCCTCTTTTCTAGATTTCCTCTTTGTTTTCTTATTTTTCGTACTGTGAAATGTTCCATATCCAGATGCCTTTGCCTTTATTTCTTTGTAAATATCTTTGGTACTGCTTTTTTGTATTGATTAATATAGCTTTCTCCATTCCATAAATATTACTGCATATCAGATCTCTTTTTCTTTCCCATGTTGTCCATGTTTCTTTTTTATACCTTTGAAAAATCTCTAGGTTTATTTTTCTTTACATTTTCACACTTCCTCTGTCGCTTCTCTCTTAATCTTTTTTAATATCTTCTAGCTTGAAATTCTGGGCTTCTTGCATAGTAGTAACAATACATAATGTCTTCCTTATCTTCAGTAGCCCACTCTGTCATTTTATGGCTCCTTTTTCAGCCTGTCAGTTTTTGTTTTTTTGTCTAGTAGTTCCTTCTACAACGGGGTCCATCCCCCCTGGAACTCAGATATTTGCTCATTTCCCCAGAATGAGTTTTCATACTTAGGAATAAATCTATATACTTCAAGAAAAGTTTCAAATCTGCTGTTTCAAATGGTAATAGTATAAAAAATACATGTCAGTGCAAATTAAACATTGTGGTATTTTATTGAAAAATTGTCATTATTATTGAATCTTGACTAGATGACAAAAGTTGCTTTTCGGCAAGAGAAAAACAATAGACTTTAAGATGACATGCATGCTGCGCCCTCCACACCCCCCTACTTATATATTCTAACACTGAGATTGCACAAACAGAAACACAAACGAAACTCACACACACACATCTTACAGTCCCTCAAACACACACACACACACACACACACACACACACACACACACACACACACACACACACACACACACACACACACACACACATCACAGTCACAACACACACTTCACACACTAAAGCCCCTAACCAACACATTTACACACACAAACTTACCTAAATTCAACAAATACATCCACACACCACACCAGCGGAAGCGGAAATTCAACATCTCCATGCTTCGTGATTTTGAATTTCGAGCTTCTGCCGGTTTCGGAAGTTTGAGTTTTCGGCTATGTAATTTCGAAATACTAAATTTCAGGATTTCAGTATTTTAAAATTACATAGTGGACCCATATATATATATATATATATATATATATATACACACACACACACACACACACATATATGTTATAAAAATCAAATGATACTGATCCCTTTAACTATTCATAAATTTGCTTACCAAAGGTTAGAATGTGTGTCTATAGATTTCACAAGAGACCAAGTTATAGCTGAATGACTGAGACAACCTGTTTGAAATGTAAATAAACTGAGGACCTAAATAGTCTGCATGTATCCTTCACCCACATAGGCAGTACAGGATTGTCACAAAGTTTGCCATGGTATGCTACATTAGAAAACAAGTGTTTTAATGAGCCATCATAAACTATTTTGGAGATTTATTATATAAGTCAGTGGAGACTGTAAGACTGGTCAAATTATAATCAAAGACTCTCGGTGAATGTTGTCTCCATTATTTCTAGATAATGATCCCACAGAATTAATCCCTCTCTCACAATGAGAATAGTAGTATACTTTAGGCATGAGTTTATTATCCTGATCCCCACTGGCTCATTTATGATTACCATCATAACTACAGACCCATTATTAATCTTAACACCATCCTCAAAGTTATGAAAAGAAAGCATTTATGTATAGGCACATAATTATATTAAAGAATATGATCTACTTGCCCTGCAATGACAGTAGTGTCACTCTGTGTATAACATCCTGATGACAATTTATTCAATTACAGATGACCCCTGTGCTAACCTTTTATATAGTACTTAACAGAAATACCCTTTACTGATCTAGAGAGAACATGTGAAACTATTACCATGACCGCTTTATAACAAACTCAATAATCTTGGTCCTTCTGGAGCTACATATAACACTGATCCTTTCAGTTGATCACAAGGCCATCTTTCTAGTATTGGATCTTTTAGAGACTCTGCCCCACCCCCCCATGATTAATTTTTAGACCTAATAGTTTTTCTCCCCAGGAATAATTTGCCCATGGATAAACCAAGTTCTATAAAGCCTATTCCCTTCAATGAAGGTATTCAAAAAAGATTAGAAAACAGGTTACACTGGCCATGGAACCGTCTTCTCAAATAATTTAATAATAATAATAATAATAATAATAATAATAATAATAATAATAATAATAATAATAATATAGCAATTGTAAAATCAGATACATACTGTTTTGTTTGTCTGGGACATTTGTGACTGTTGGCCTTCTACAAATAAACTATAAACCTACTAAAACTCATATTAGCCAAGTTAATCATTTTAACTTTTACAGTCCATGTGGGGGCATGTTTTGGCAGAGGTCTGAAACATATCATGTTGAGCTTCAAGGTTTCCAATCATCTTATGTAAAAGGCATTTCAAGCCATTGATATCAACCTCCTTATACCTGGATTAGAGATATTGTGTCCTTCTTTTTGCTTTCAGCTGGTCTAAGAACATTGCTCTTTTGTAAACTACCTTTAATAAGATTTGTAGTTATTATGATATTGGTTACTATGTTTTGGTTGGTAAATTTCATTTTATTAACCAAGGCTAGTTGCCTGCTATCCCCACTTAAAATATCCTGCATCCATGTGCTTGTGTAATACATGGGCAAAAAATTAAACTATCCATCTTAGTTATTTTTGTAGACTTTTTGATCAAGGGTCTTTAGTCATCATAAGAAACACATTCCTCTCAATGATAGGAAATACTTTAAAAACATTCCCTCATCAAGCTGGATTCATTTACCTGCCTAAATCATAGAATATATTAATTACAGTGAAGTTAATGCAGTACTTTAGAACATGCAATCACTGCCTATAATTGTAAGTGCTATCCAGTAAATAAATAATGCAGCATGAATTCTAGTTCCTTGTAGTGATAGAGGTATTGTATTTGACTGCAATATTAATAAGAACTTTGTGTAGTATCATAACCATTGAAATTATATATTTGTCATTTCCTATCGTTTCATATTCTCAGTGGCACTTTTTAAAATATGTTTGCATTGAATGTGCATCTTATCAATCCTTATAATCTATGTTTATGACTTTTGAATTCTACACTGTGTTTTATTAACTCACTGCCAGATTATGGCTTAAAAGGGTTCTTTAACAATCCCTATATTTGAGTTACAAAAACAACAAATGCTATAAATAAGAAAGGTAGAGTTAGCAAGTACATTTATTGTGTCTTCATGAATTTAAAGAACTTTTAGTTTATGTCACAAGAAAACCAATTCTTGGGCTGCCTATGGATGTCAGCAGTATGTTTCTAAAGTATAATAAATTTGATTGTTGCGCTTACAAGAGTTTTATACCTTTATCACATAGTATATATTTTTGTAAAATAACAGCATGGCAATACATTTTATAAAGTATTTTGATCAGTTAAAAGGCATTTCAATTTAGGCTATGCAGAAGAAAGAAAACAAGCTAAGGTGAACTCATTTGGATATTTAAATCCCTTAAAATGATTCATTGGTTACCATCTACAATATCCACTTTGTATCACACAAAAGGGAGACACAGAATAACAAGTCTATGCATGAGTTGTCAATTACTAGTTCTAGACTACTGAAAGAAAGTTTTACATTTAGCACAGGCAATGCATAGAATTCTTTATCATTAAAAATTAAACACGTGACAGCTTTGACTGCTTTTTAAACTAATTAAGATGGACTGTCTGGGAAGGTTGAGTATAAGGACAGGTGAGCATTAACTCTTATGTTGACTTGGAAGATTTGAATTAACTGATTTATCCCAGTTTGTTTGTCTTTTTGGCTTTTCCCGGTTAGGGGTCGCCACAGCGGAACTCTGGTCCACTAATGATTGGCAGTCGATTTTTATGGTGCCGAGTTGCCAGCCCGATGCCCAACCTTCAGCGAAGGCACGCCCATTCACTCATGTCTTTTGGAGGCCACTCGACCGCAGGGAGGACATGCAGACTCCACACAGAAGGTGCTTCAGCCGAGAATCAAATGGGAGAACCTCTTGCTCTGAGGTAACAACGCTACCGCTGTACTACAGCGGATATACAACTGATTTTGAACGTTGAAAACTGCACTGTCTGTGATGCAGTTAGATAGCTGTTGACATTGCTTGTGTGTTGTGGCAGGATGGTGTAGCTATAGTGTTTTATTTCATTTTGCAGTTTTTGATGACATTTCGATATTGGAAAAGTATCAAGTGCTTTAAATATGTTTTGATGACATTTGCTATTGGTTATCTGGCTGTTCAGTTTGCCTGAAATAATTAATAAAGGTGCCACACTTATTGTTTTAGGATTAGAAAAATAAAAGATGTCTCTATGTATATGAATACTAGATTTTAGACAAAGCCGTGTATAACAACAGGGATCATGACAGATGTCTATGAACCGCAGCTGTGAGTCATACAACTTTGTAAACAAAATTGCAAACTCAGAATATTATAGTGAATATCAAATCTTGCGGTCTTACTTTTATAACGTTCTTGTGATGGATTTTGTCTTCTGCAACTACCTTCACATGGTTGAGGTGGAGTTGTTTGAGTGTCAGAAGCAAAAGAAAAAAAAAAAAAAAAGAGCAACAAATACTATTTTTCATGGGAATCTTCTAAGTGTGTGATAACAATGCTTCACTTGTTTTGGGAGAGTTCATCTTTCTTCCAGTTGCTGCAACTATGTAGTTGGTATATTTAAGTTCAGTGGGTTGTCTCCAACATTGGGGTGTGCAATGTCCTGCAAAAAAAAAAAAAAAAAAAACAATTGCTTTTTCTACCCTTCAAACTTTTTTGTCCTTTTGAATTGCCTTCTTTTAAGAAGTCAGTATTTCATAGTAGAACTATCTCTTGCACTTCTGATATAGGGTCTTTTTATCACACAGTCTTGTTACTAATAAATATTAACATTCAGATCACTGGTCCTAAGAGATACCACAAATGTTGAATTTCGCTTACTTTTTTAATAACATTTACTTAACAAACAATTCTTCTTCTCATATTTTGTCTTGATCTCTAATGGGCAAAATTGCCTGAATTAAATTGGATGATTTTGTAGGTTGGATGAATTGGCTACATAATTTCAGGCTGGCAGCAAGTGTAATATTAACAGTAAAAAAGGCAATATTTCTTTAAAATTCATTTAGAGATAAAAATGTTTTAATGCAGATAATGTATCCCTATGGATAGAAGTCTGTGATATAAGAAGGTGCAGCTGTGCAAACAAAAACCCAGAAAGTTATTTGCTTTCACAGTGCTACACTACTGAAGTGTTTTAACACTTGTAGATATCTGAGGAATTAATGTAGCAACCTAAATTATCAAGATACCATACTGGGTCTTTTTAAGGTTTCTGCCACGGGTCTATATTGGAAGCGCGAATGCTTATGTTGTCGAATACGGCATGATCGACACATATTAAGCGAGCGCTCAATTTACTGACAGCTCAGAATGCGGCAAAAACACATAATCGAATTGTTTTGGTTGCCCAACATCGTTCCTCCCACTGCTGAAAAGAAAACACCACCTAAATCACTAATGGTGTAGTCACACTATAGAGTGCAATGTGTTTAAACACAGACCACATTACTATACACTACACTATGAAAGAAAATAATGTTATAAAAGTGACTGTTTAAAGTGTATATCGACAAAAGCTCACCCTATTTACATCCCGTTTGTGAAACATACATGGTTTGCACTACACTTTCAACAGCATTGCTGTATGACTATATATGCATTTACCTTAACCTGTACCCTAACCCTAAGGTCAGTATCAATTGCACATTTACTTTAGTGAGCTATACCGGATAAGGGAATCTCCAGTGCATTACAAATGATGCATACAAAACCTGTTATTTATATGTGCACTACATGAGGATAATATCACTTATTTAAATGTAAATTATACAAAGATTCAGTATGACTTTCAATTGAAAACCCATTATTAATTTGAATGACTGATTCAACTTAACACTACACTTAAATTCTATTACTGTATGACTAGTATTCAAATTACGTTGGTTTGCACTGACGTAGTAACATCACTCACCCTGTACATTGTTTGGCCAACTAAAACATTTCGACATATGCTGTTACGACCTTTGAGGCATTCAATGTATAGCGCATTTGCTTAATATGTGTTGATCATGCCGTATTTGACAAAGTAAGCGTTCGCACTTCCAATATAGACCCTTCTGCCACTCAGCTATGATGTATGAGGGTTCATTTCTAATTTCTGATGACTGTTTCTATAGAATTATTATGCTTTTTGTATTTGTTTATCCATGTTTTCCATTTTATGGAAGTAAACATTTTACTGGCATGAGTAAAGGACTATATATGTGGGCTAATAATATGATTCAAGCTTGACAGCCAGTAATCGATTAAACACCTTAATAGTTAGAGCTTATAAAGCTGTTCAGGTTATAGGAGGTGTTATTAGAGGCAGAACATTAAGGCTATTGGGCAATAAAAGCATAAAAATTATGGTATCTCACAATGATTTACCATGAGAAGAGTCTTGCCTGGTCACTTAAAAAAATAGTTGCATTAAATCAACTTTAAACTGGGGTTTTGATTGACAAAAGTTAATAAATGATATCTGAGTGGTAGCTCGTTTGGAATTTGTGATGTATGTTGATATGATTGTGAATAAAATGCACTTAGTATGGTTTAGGACTACTAAAGTCATGGCAGCATTAGAAGCCTATATAGTGGATGGAGAGATGGAAGCAGCTGCAAATGAAGAAAACTGGCATGTGACTAATTGTATCAGTGGTACAGAGACAGCATTATTCCAGATTCTTGCTGAATCCTAAAAGGCTAATGGTAAACTGAAGACCTTTACAGGCAAAGTGTTTAACAGAGGTTGCAAAATATTCCATGACTACATAGATGTCATTTGGATATTGTATCAGATGAACAAACTGATGAGGCATCAATTTATTAGACTGAAAGGGAAGTTAATAACATCTGGTTTTCAACAATCTCAGCAAGAGGACAGGGTGTAGGGAAAGAATACTCTTCTGATTTGTCTTGTCAAAAAAAAGGAACTGGGACAGTGTTGTTTTTGGCAGAGGAATGGTTGTGTGCCTGGACAGCCTTGCAGGCACAGCATAATAAAATCAGAAAAGCACATCACGCCTCTTGGCCAGAGCCACTGGCAATAGGCATGCAAATTGTATATATTTCTGTAGAATCAGGGACTTGAAGATTAAAAGAATAAAAAGGCAAAATCTATAAAATAGAAAACATGATTTTTGAAAATCACCTCTTTCTACAGAATTTTATAAAATGTGCTAATTTCCTAGTGGTTATTCATGAATACTGTTTAAACAGCTTGATGTTTAATATGTTGTACCATGCCTTTTTTAGAGATTTTTTTAGAGATTTTGTTTCCCTGGGGTAAAATATCTGTTGATGTACTAGATGCTTTTGAACTGTGTGTTAGCTTCATTCAAATAAGATAAACGGTAATTTTGTGGACAACTACAGTTTCTCCCATGCTTGTATTTCATGGCACATCTGCTCACTGCCACTTGACTGAGAAAAGTGAGTGATCGAACCCTCATTAGTTCAGTCTCCCACTTCAATGTAGCCCTCCCAACACCCAGTCCTTGACTACTAGAGTCCTACCCAAACAAATTCTAACCCTAAAACTCTCACCCAGTTCAAAATCTGACTCTTCACTCTCTTACAGTAAACTCCATACCTCCTCTCGATCCCTAAATTCCCTCATCTCTCCATATACTTAAATCCTCCCAATTCAAATTCCCAGATCACTCCCTAAACTTAACCCCCCTCCCTAAGTCTAAAAGCCCCGTCCATCTCCCTATGCCTCCTCCCCACAGCTGATTTCCCAAACTCATATTCAGGTTCAAGTGCAAGTCACAACCTACACAAGATATATGGTGCTTGTGTAACTGGCTTCAAGACAGTCATTTGTAAGTGCCTGGGACTCCAGCTACTGTAGAGTTCCTGGAATTGTTTTTCATCCCCGTGAAGGGACTGTTGACATAATACTGAAGGTGATAGCACTTCTGAGATGGATAAGCAGTGGACAGATAAACCACGGTGCTGGATGACTTTTCAAAAACACTTTCCATTTTTTAATATGGGATGCATTAAAGAAAACCGTAGACATAGGTAAGAAAGCTTCCATGGAGATAATGGTACACTGCTGAATCTACACATTGAACTGAAACTGAGTCTTTTCTGCTTCTATTTCATTGCACTAAAGTTCTATCGTTTTAGCAAATGTTAACTTTGCATGATGATAGTATGGTATTTGTTTAAGCAAAGTGTATATAACACAAGGATTTTTAAACTTATATAAGATGTTAAGTGCCAGATTAGTCTGATGATAAAATGTTATCTATGACTGATATGCATGCAGCATAAGAATTTGTAATTGCATTTTTCTTCTAGGTGTTCAATTATTTTAGTGATAATTTGTTACAGACTAAGATTAGTTTTTTTTTCTGAGATGTTATTTCATTATCATATAAGTATGCCCAGAATTTCCAGTGTTTACCTACAGTGAATGTAGTTTGTTATCTGATGAGCGATATTTACATAACATACCTGCCTTATGCAGAGCACCTTAAAGCACTTTCTCTGTACTCAGTCTCCTGTAGATTGTTGAAGAATGATTAATGCCTGGCTTACAGGCTAGCCGCAAACCTCACACTTATGACTCTCCTACATATTTAAAAGTCAAGGGGTATCAGAAATACAAGGTCTAGGCACCTGAATTTTTTTCAGTGACTTAAACATAACATGCTGGAAAGATAGATATGTGTCCCAGAGACTGCCCCTGCTATGGAACAGGCTTCCCATCCCAGTGAAACTGAGTTCATCTATTACCCAGTTTAAGGGCAACCTAGACAAGTAGATGGAGAATAGAACATTTTCACTAGGTCTGGCACCCATGCCCTTTATGGACAGAGGTAACTTTTAAATGCCTGGCCCTCAATGTCCTGTTTAGACACATGGCATAATTATTCTTTTGGGAAAACTTGGCTAGGCTTAGAACCCCCCCCCCCCCAGGTTGTTGGCCTAGTAGCAATCTATGAATCTATAAGAATATATGATTGCAGCAGACTAGTGGATGGGGAATAACTAATTTACACCCAGCCTGACACTCATATCCCTTATGAACAGAGATACTTATAAGTGCCTGACCCTCAATGTTCTATTTGGATATAGAACATCACTATTCTTTTGGGAAAACTTGGCTAGACTTTGTACCCCCCACCCCCCAGGTTATTAACTTATTAACAATTAATGAAGCTATAAGAATATATGATTGCATTTACTGGTTGCATAATGCATGGAATGGGAATTGTATGTGCACCTGTTCAAGTCTAATTGTAGGAGACAGCATACTGAAAGCAAGGTTTAGTGATCACAAATAAAGATGGGAGATGAGTTAAGGTAAATTTTTAATGGTGAGATGTTAGTTATATTGGGTCAGGAAATCAGATGACACTATGAAGGGTGCATGTAAAAAGAAGTATTGTCAACTTAACATACTATACATCAATGTGTATGTGGTATGCTATTGCTTATCATCAGGGAGTTTTGGACAGTAGGAATAGCAACAGCCAAATCCATTGCATAATGGTTACACATTGCCAAATGGTTAGTTGAGAAGATGAGATTTGTCTCTTGCTACAAGAGGCTCATAGCCTTTACATGTTATAAGCATAGGGAAGCTCAGCAATGTTTTAGTGGCATGGTTAAATAATCCACGCATACATGGTTTCCCAAAGCAGCAAGGAGAATCCTCCTGAATATATTGCAATAAAGAATGATGACTTGTCCCTTAACAAATTGTAATTGTCACCTTGACTGGTGGAGGGTGCAGTGGGTCTAGTTGTGTCAGAATATGATAAGTATAACCGAGTTTATGGAAATGTATTCTGACTTTTCTAAAAGTAAAATCTTATTAATTAGGAATTTATTGAGTATTATCTTGGACAACAATGTGTTCCTGCCTGGTGATGACCTATACTGGCAGCATAATGGCGTAGCTATGGGGCACGTCTTGTGCCAATAGCTACGCCAACGCTGTCATGGTTATATGAGAGCATGAATATTTATTGAGTGGTCCATATCGAGATTACATAGTGTTTTTTCGCAGATTTGTAGATGATCTTTTTATTTTATGGGCTGTTACAGAAGAGAAGTTTTTGGAATTTCAAAGGTACTTAGATGGAACCACCACATTTTTGAAGTTTACATCTGTTATTTCTTATGAGCGAATAAACTTCTTAGATGTCTAAGTTAATGTTGAAAAAGGGGGTATATATACATGTTTGCACAGGAAAGACTGTCACATTAACCATCTTTTAAACAGAGACAGTATGCACACCACATATGTTTTTGATAATGTCATCAGGAATCAGGTTTTCAGAGCCTCTAGACTGAATGTGAGAGATACAGATTTTCATCAACAATTAATAACCACAAAGAATGAAATTCTGGCAAGAGGCTATAGTGAAATTGATATACAGAAACTGGCTCAAGAAGTGGTCAGATTGCAACATACTAAGGCTATACCCTATTATTGGGAGAGATGGTCTGAAGATAAAGGAATTAGGTGTGGTATACCTAAGTTAAAAGTGCCACTAAGTTACTCTAGTGATGTTGGATCATCTATGAATATCATACGTAAACATTAGGGGATACTTACTACAGATAAGGCAGTCTCTAAATGGATAGTGAATGAACCCAAGTTTTTGTTTAGAAATCAAAAATCTTTGAAGGGATGCTCATGTATACCCAGAGAAAAGAAAACACCTATGGGTGGAATGGGCACTAAACCATGTGGTAATTTTATTTTTATTTTATTTTATTTTACATTTGTTAACTGGGTTAGCCTCATTTTCAGCAGAGACCCGGGGAGAAAAGCTCCTCAGGGAAAAGAATTTTAAAACAATAATTAACAATCAGAAAAAGAATATGAGACTTGTTACAATATAATTTTAAATGCTTAGTACAAAATAAATGTATAGTCTGGAAAAGATCATGAAACTAGTTACATATCCCATTAAATGAGTAGTATCTAGTTGTTTTAGGGTTTAGAAAAAAAAAAAAAATAGATATATATATATATATATATATATAAATAGTTAGATGAAGATATAAGGGAAATAAAGTGGAAGTGACCTTATATACAGACTTGATAAAGTAGGATTTTTGGAGCTGATTGAGTGAAGATTGGTTAGAGAGGGAGGAAAGGAAGTAGTGGGAGGGTATTAAATACCAAATTTAAAGAAGGAAGGAATGGGTAGGAGTACAAGGTTAGAAGTACAATTAGGTTGAGGTGGAGAAATAGGTGGGAGGGTAGTGGTTTTAGGGTGGATGGCTACAGTGGCATCCATGAATATTATCCAGGCATAAATGTTTATATTGTAGTTATATTGACACAAGCAATGAATTTTTACATCCAGATCAGAATCGGCAATATAAATTTAAGATACAGGTCACTTGTGACACACAGCATATAGTGTATTTGGCATACTGTATAGTATGCAAGAAATGTTATATTGGGAAAACAGATCATACTCTCAAAGAGAGGACTAGAGAACATATTTATCACATAGGCAAGCAGAGTAGAATTAATGCTTTGGCCAAACATGTCCTGAATACTAATACTCAGCATAAGTTTAATTTTATGGGTGCAGCTAGAAGTTTTGAAAGTTTTAGGGGAGGGGATATATGCAATAAAACAGAAGAACTGGAAGCTAGATGGATAGTTATGTTTAGAGCTGATATGGGGCATGGCCTCAATGAACAGATACCATTGAGACCAAGGTTAAAGTCCAGACCTCTGTGTAGGTGAAAACACATATTTTAAGAAAGTTTTTAAGCTTTTGATTATTTATTTATCGATAGCAATATTGTTGTTACCATATAGCTTTAATATTATAGTATTAGGTTGGTTGTATTGTCATGTAATGAATGATTGTCATGTGTTGTTATTAGTACTGTTTAAATGCCTGACTTGTTTTAGTCTGTTTTATGCACCTGAAGAAGCAAATGTGAAAGCGCTTGTGCCTTATTAAAGCTTTTTTAATCTGGAGCCTAGCCTGTGTCCACTCAGATGAAAAAAGATAAGCCATGGCATTTAAAACTTGCTATAGTAAAAATGGCAAAGAAGGATGCCCAAAATACTGTGCATTGAGTGGCAGGTTATTAAGCCCCATATAATAGACAGAAATACTTATCAGTGCAGGGCAGTTGCATAACTTCATGATTATGAAGTAAAAGAAGTGTGTGAAATATGAAAATGCAGGTATAGATATAGAAATATAGGGTGTATATTATAAGATTGACAGTTGAAAACATTGAACACCACATGGTCGACACCATATGGTCGATATCTTCAAATGTCGACCTTATAAAAAAACAAAAAAAAAAAATGTACCCTAATGGGTTTAAGTGGGGGGGGGCAGACCCCCCTGCACCACCACACCCCCGCTACTTAAATATGCCAACTCTGAGACCGGACTACATTGCAGTAAACAGAAATTTCCCCTTACAGTGATTTCCATTTACACATTTGAGATTCTCAGCGTTCGCTATTCTCATGTTGACAATGTCAGATTCGACATTGTTGGCTTTTGAGAATATAATATTGACCCGGAATATACAAGGCCTTTATATCAACTATGGGGCATCATGGAGAATTCTGATTGGTTTAGGTTTTGATTTCTCCTACTGCATCTGTTAAAAAAAATCACAAAACAGAGGTATCCTTGTAACCATTAAGGAGCAAGAATCAGTATTTGACATTGTAATAAAATGCCTGATGTACCTTGGAAGTACTGTATCTCCCCAGACTAGACATTATTAGAGCTATGGATAAGAATACTCCTGCTTTGTGCTCAGTACATTGCACATTCTATAATTCAGAAAGGGATTTGCCTCCCCCATAGACAGACTGTTGGACAAGTTGATTGCATCCATTTTATTTTGTATTAATGAAGCAATCACGGCAGTAAATTTATATTTATTAGTTCATAAGTTCATAGATGATTACTAGATAATGCCCCTAAAGGTCCCTTTTAAACCTAGCCATGCTTCCCACCTGTTTTTGTTGTTATGCAACTCATTTCATAGGGGGGGTATAACTTGGGCATGAGTGACAGAGCATTTGCAAGCATCCTCTTTCTAATACAGACATACGTGGCAGACTAGGGGTACATTTACGATTATCCATTCACTGGTCCAAGTTGTGCTTGAATAACTGCAAGGAGGAACTCTACTTCACATGGACTGGAAGCCTGTTCAAGAGCAAGGGTAATCTCTGAAACACATACATGTCCATCTAACATGTCATATTTATTTTGTAGACAAGATACAGGTCTCTAGATTGGGTGTTTCTGATGCTACTTATTTTGTAGATGTGCAACAGGTTCATAAGGGTTGGATCAGAGGTTGCTTTTCAAGGTCAGTCATAGATCACCACTCAACATTCTGTATGATACAGAGTACAAAGATAAGGCTTTGGGTCATGTATTCTTTTTGTGAGACATCTCTGAGAAGCTGCTGTTGTAGCACATACCTGGTCAAGTACATACTAAAGGGGGCATTATACTCAATGACTGGTATGATGAGAGCTAAGAACATTGGAACAATGACATCTTTGGACCTAACTGCCATAACCTTGCTTATATGTTGTTCAATGTACAATCATTTCCTTATTACAACAGACAAATTATGGTCAAAGTTACTGTCTACATGGGGTCCCCAATCCCTGACAACAGAGTCAACTCTTACAGGTGTATTATTGATGCAGTAATTTCCATGAGTGGTGGTTTTCCCATAAGATACTATTATGTACTTTTTGGCATTCAGTTTTAGACCATGAGTCTAGCACCAGTTATCAGTCTGTGTCATGACTGTTTGGAGGATATTTGTGTCTTTCAGGGATTCTATGACTTTACCTTGTTTGAAATCTTTGGTGAACTTGGTCAGCCAGAGGTCTTTGATGTTGGAGTTGACTTCAGAGAAGTAGATACCGGGAGGTAGACTCACCTGCTCTGATTGCTTGTGTCCTATCTGTGAGTCACTTGGTTATCCAGCAGGTGATGTAGGGGTTTATACCCAGTTTCATGAGCTTATCTACAATGCCCATGCAGGGTATTATATCAAAAGCTTTGGCCAGGTCAAGGTAAGCAATTTGCACCATTTTCACTCATCGATTGCGATGACCTTCTCAAACAAATCTTCCAGGTTGAGTAATCATAATCTGTGATTGATGAAATCAGATTGGGTTGGGATTCAATGTCTGAAGGTTTACTGTGACACTGATTGTTATGGCCATGATTATTCTTTCCACGGCTTTACAAATGAGACTAGTCATAATTTTCCCATGTCTTTGGATGGTCCAGCCTTATGCAGAGGAATAGCAACTGCAGTTCTCTGTCCACCTGGCAGGACGTTTGGACACTGTAGTTGAATTGTGCATCTGGTAGATCATGTTTCATGCTACCAAAGAGACATCCTGGGATGTTAATAGGTTCTACTGATGCAATGTTTTTGAATTTGGAGAGTGCATTGAGGACTTTTACCCTAGTGAAAAATGGGGGAGCTGTGATTGGGGGCATTTCTTGGGAGATGTTCAGGAGAGAAAGCAGAGTAAAACTGGAGCTGAATTTATTGATCAATAGATTTGTTATATCCTGTAGCTCAGTATAGCTGGCTCCATATACAATTAGTTCAGAACTTTGCTGTGTGCTGCCATTGAAGTTTTAGACATAGTTGAAGAATTCCCTGTTGTTCTTAACCTCAGATGCTACGTCAGATTTGGCTTTGGTAAATTTAATTTGTCCCATGAGTTACTCATTTAGTTTGAGGAGGGAGCTCTTACCTTACTGGGTATTGCACTTTCTATTTTTGGCCATAATTTTTCCCCTTTTTTACAAAGCATATTGATGCCGGATTTCCACCAGGATGGCTTGTTTTCACACTTAGATCTTTGGTATTTTGGATTGATACAGTTGCTTCTATGCATCTGTATACATGATTGTAGAGGGATTTTATGAAAGAATATACATAGGGAACAGTGTTCCCTGGGCTTGAGGGGCTTAAACGTTTGAAGCTACAACTACGAGATTAAGGGATCGCAGATATGAACATATGTGCCATATAGCCCACAAGAAACAGCATAATGCTTTGTATAGATGTGGCAGATTTCCATACACACAGTTTTTTTGTTTTATGAATTAGATACTATTTATAAAAATCCCATGGGGGGAATTTGGACTGACCATATAGAAGCAAAAGAATTGACATGGCAGATTAGGCTTAATACCTACACATAAAATACAACCAGCCAGTGAATCCAACACAGGTTTATTGTAAAATCTCTGTCTCTGACGTCTCGGGCCAAAAAAGCCTTCAAGGAGGAAGGCTCCTTGAAGGCTTTTTTTGGGCCAAGACGTCAGAGACAGAGATTTTACAATAAACCTGTATTGGATTCACTGGCTGGTTGTATTTTATACTTTTTTCATTTGTGGTGGTCATTTTTAATGCCTATACATACCCTGGCTTAAATGACCAGATTTGCATATCAAGTGTTTTAAAACTAAGATCATGTAAGATATAGAATCCTTAATTTTTTTTTTATATTTTAATTGCTATTTATGAGTATTTTTACATGTGGTATTTTATGCGTGTTTTTTGTAATGGATATTTTTTGCGTTTTTACTTTGGACTAGTGCCATGTGATTTCAAGAATTTAGTATTCAAACATGTGATTTAATTAGTTTGATTCTGATGAAGTCCTGAATATATTCGGATGAAAGCACTTAATCTTGGTATATAATACATTTTGTGATCCTGTTGCTGCAGCCTGGTTCTGTTCTTTCTCCAAGATCGATTTTGTGTAATTTGAACTTAAACTTTTGCCAGGGCATCAATTAAAAGTAGGAGGTTAGCCTTGGAATAATTCCAAAAAATACCAGGGTTGCCTGAAGTCCCAAGTTTTTTTTTTTTTTGAAGGAGATACATTTATGGTTGGACCTGACCAGTGAGGACGTTACCCTCATTGAAATGCAATGTTCCCCCATCTTGTTGAGGATTAGGTCAATGATATTCACTTCCCTAGTGGGTGTACAGACTAGTTGGGCCAGGCCATTTGGGTTAACAAAGTCCAGGAATCTTTGAGCCTGCAAGTTGCAGGTCATGTATGATTCCCAGTCTATAGTGTGGTAGTGGAAGACACCCACAATTATGATGTTGGATTGAATCAAAAGTGACTTAAGTTTATTTAAATAAGTGGTACATATTTCCTGGCTGATAGAGAGTGACCTATAACTCACAATAATATGCTATGGGATTTTACTTATGGTGAGTTGTATGTTAAGAAGCTCAAGTCCATCATACTACTGGAAAAACCTTTGCAGTATTATTTTTCATATAAATTGAAACACCACCGCTACATTTTGTCCTTTTTTGTACTAGTTGACATACATGTATGGAAGCCATTATAGCTCAGCATGGTTGTGGTGCTCTCCATGTCTTTAGGCCATAACTTGGTAACTGCACAGATATGTACACATTCCAGGGTTAGGAGAGCTTGCAAAGAGTACTTTTATTGTTTGGACTCCAAAGATTGAGCAATATCACCTTCAGAATGTTCAGCGTTTATTTAGCTATGTCAGATGGTTTCTCAAGTTGACAATGTCTAAGAAAGGCACTACAGGGTTGGATAAGGTTATAGCCAATATTTGAATGCCTAGAAAGGACAGATGCAGACCATCTTTGATGAAGCATTATGGTCTTTCTGACATATCCTTCCAGGTTAACAACTATTGCACCTATTCAAACAACATGAACACTAATCCAGTTATTAAAAAAAATATTTGTTTTGTTCATATTGTAGCATTATCCCTGGAGAAAGTAGAGCACTGCCCAATGTTAGGCTCTGACAACCTGTTTGGTATTTGTAATGTCTGTGCGTGAGATCCTTTGCCTCCGGCAGTGTATAATTAGATTTCTCATATATTGTATCAGGTTCTTTGAGAATTAGTTGTTTGTCAGTACATGAGACAATTTCTACATTGTCTTATGATAACCAAATCAACTACAGAAACTGTAGAAAAGTGTGGCTCCAAGGGATCATAGAGGAAACATGAAAGATGTAGTAAAGTTAGGAAATATGATGAGTATTTATTGATATCACTGGTAAAAGACGACTGAAGTAAGTCTAAAATTTCTTAGATTTTGTAAGTCCTGGTCAGGTGTTGGTAAGCTGATTCATGCTGATATACTATAGCAGGTGCTTATTGTTATTAGCTTAAGATGGTGTATGTTGCATTACTATACAGAGATTTGGAATTAATGTGAAAATGGAGGGTTACCAAATCCATTATTAGCTTATCCACCTGCATAAATAACTCTCCCAAAAGTAACCGAGGAAAGTAAGAGTAGCAAAGAATGTTGAAAATAGGTCTTACAGACCCTGACAATGTGATATTTTTACAGGAAACGCATAACTGGTAGTAATGATGCTATAAGTACTCTTGGACAAAAGGACAATACTGGAAGCTGTAACTTATTAAATACGATTTTACAACTAGGAGTTGAAGGTATAATGTAAAAATGCCATGAAAGCCGGTTAGTGATTAAGCAGGTAGTGGCAGTACAGACATCATATAAAAGAGCCATCCTATAAAGATGTTACAAAATAAGATTTTATTATGATATGAACATAGTAATAGCATGATAAATAGTCTAACTCCACCAATGAGATAAAGGATCTAGAATATAAAGTGCGTCATGAGTTACATTTACAGTATATAATTTCTCAAGTTAATTTTAGGAGAACATGTATAAGGGGTTAAAGGTAACAGACAGTACTAAAATGTTTATCTGGTGTCTTTGTTATCAGAAAAATAACAGTGCAAGTATATTTCAGTCTTTCTGATAGGTAATGGTTATTTATAAAGTAAATATCATAAATAATTGTTTAATGAGAAATATTTTATATTCAATTTTTTTTTCAAATAATATTTTATTTATTTATGTACAAACACAATACAACAAAGAGAAAAACTGGCAGTGAACTGTACATAATCCAGTCTTCAAAAAACAAAACAGCAAAAAACACAGAATATTAACAAGCATAATACAATTTATCTATATATACTATATGTAAAGTGCTACCAAAATAAATGGATAAATGAGTTATATCATGGGAATTAGTCTGTTTAAATAAATGAAATAGAAAAGAAACAGTGTCCATAAGTTAGTAACAGAAACTACGTGGGCTGAAAAACTGAATAACACATGAATTACTTTTTAGATGTTTATAAAAAAATTAGTCTAGTCTTCAAGAATGTGGTGAAATACAGATCTCCAAAGCTTCTGATAATAGGCTCGCTTGTTGATGCTTCTTATAATGTCTTTGAGAGGAAATATATCTGAGTGCCATGTTCCTAAAACCTTCACATGATAATATGGTGTGGTCTAGCCAGTTTTTTGTTATGTGCAGCTTGACCAATGAGCATATGGTAATTAAGATGTGAAGCTCTAGCTTTGTAAATTTAATGTCAGCGGTATGAAGGACAGCCATTTCCCAAGATAGAGTCGACTTATGGTAGCCTATTTTCTCCAAACGTACTTTAAGGGAGCACTAAAGCTCATGAGAGTATTTACAAAACCACAAAACATGTAAAATATCTGCTTGTGGAAATGAGCAACATGGGCAGGCTGGGGAGGTAGTGAGAATAAATAATGAGAAATATTTTAACTAGTCATAAGGTTTTATATAGATAATATGTTATTGGATTTGAATTATATATATTGAATGTATTTAATGGATAATTCATAAGTAAAATGTACAGAATTGTTTTCAAATCTTGTGAAATTAAGGAACAGTGTAGAGAGACACAGCTTTTGAGAGGTGAGTTGGTCTGCTAGTTATAGACCAAGAAGAAGAAACCAGAATTAATAATTAGTAGCTTGCCACGATTCTTCAGCATTTATACCTATGGGATATGAGAAGTGAAAATATATATTAATTATAAACAGAAGCTGGCAAAGATGACAATGTTAGCATATTAAAAATAATTTAAAAAGGAGGTAAAAGAAATTAACTTAGTTCTGTCACTGTGAAAGGTAAATGAATTATAGTGAATATGTACCAGACAGAGATTATTAATGAAAGTGGCTATGGACTGAATGTATGGCATTTTCCCGTCAGAGTAAGTGGGTTTAACGTGTGTAAATCTGATAATTTTTTTTCTGTTGTGAGAATATACAAACAGAATTACTACAAATCTAACACACTGTGTTTATTTTCTTGTATTGTATATCTCTATAATATGTATTTGTCTTGTATATCTACCTCAATTTGTATTGTGTAAAAACTTTCTTGACTTTCAAAGTTAAGCTGATGTTATGTAAAAATTTTTGTGATTGTATGGAGATTTTCTCCCCAGGCCTCCACTGAAAATAGGTCATTACCCCAGTGGACTTTCCCGGTCAACAAATGTCAATAAATAAATAAATAAATACATAATCTGTTATCAGTTTGTGATTGGACAAGATTATGGAATTCATCAGTGAATTTGGTTTCACATCTTAGCTGATGTTGAACAGTTGTTTTTTATAAATCTGTGCAAAAATATGAAGATGGGGCATTATTATCATCTATTCCTTTTAGTGATGTGTAAATTGAAAGTTATAACAATTCTATAGTCCCTTTTCTGTTTTAATTACACATTAGATGATGTACGGCATAGATTCTTGCTAAGCAGATTCAGACTAGAGGTATATTATTTGCCTTTTCTTATCCAGGTTTTATAACTTTTTTCCTGTACAGTGGTAAGTTGTTAATGCATCTTTTCACTTCTTGAAATATTTGAAGACAGGTGACCTCCTGGATAGTATGAGCAATAATAGGCAAATGTGAGGATTCCTATCAGTATCTCGAATGTTGACAATATCGAATGTGATACTGTTGTCGCGAGAATGCTGAAAGTTTAGAACTTCGAATGGGTAAATGGAAATATCCGTAAAGGGAGATTTCCATTTACTACACTATAGTGCAGTCTTGAAGTTGGTAAATTTAAGTAGTGGGGGGTGCAGCACCTCATGTGGGGGGTGCAGGGGGGCTTGCCCCCCTGCTTACACCCTTTAGATTTTTTTTTGTTTGTTTTTTTTATATCGGCATTCAAAAATGTAATAGTTCGATCATTTCAATTCAATATTTTGTTATTCGAACTATTACATTTTCAAAATACTGATGTAGACCAAAATCTGAACCCAGTCCTTCTAAGTATCTTGTTATTATAGGTTCACCACATATATTCTGCAATATTTTCTCCTACCCCTCTAAATGCAAGGAGTCTTCTCTCCTGGAAGGAATTCACAATAATGTTGGCTAACCATATGTTTACATGATGACAGTCCTATCTCGATTTATTGTTCAGAGCTTTCAAATCTCTGAACTTTTGTTCATAATTAAGGCAACTATGAATGGCAAGATACATATACCTTTACACCTTGAGTATTATTATTTTTTTGATATCTAATGAAGAGTAGGGTATTAAGGGATATTTTGTTTTGTATTTTTCTATCAGTGAAGCCATAAAATAGGCAAAAGTCTTCGAAGAGGAATTTTTCTCAGGACTTTCATGTCCTGTCCTTTCTATTTTGTGATTTCCACCTACGATTCAGTGCTACTATCCATTTTTTTTTTGTCTTAGAGTACAGTACTTTTAATTACAGTATACTTACTTCTTTGTTGGGGCAGCCACGGTGGTGCAACGGTTAGCATTGCTGCCTCACAGCAAGAGGTTCTCCGGTTCGATACATGGCTGGGGTGCCTTCTGTGCGGAGTCTGCATGTCCTCCCTGTGGTCGCGTGGGTTTCCTCCGGGTGCTCCGGTTTCCTCCCACATCCCAAAGACATGCTGTAGGTGGATTGGGCACTCTAAATTGGCCCTAGGTGTGAGTGTGTGCATGTGTGTGCCTTCTGTGGAAGGTTGGGTGCTGGGCTGGCAACTCAGCACCGTAAAACTCCACTGCCAATCATGATAAGACAGGTGATCCGCTGTGGCGACCCCTAACTGGGAAAAAGCCGAAAGAAGAAGAAGATACTTACTTCTTTGTTGAATAATGTAAAATATTCATATACTAAACTCCATATACTTTCACCATGATGTCTATTGGTATATGGTCTCCTATTGATAATTTTCACTACCTTCAGTATAGTTGTTTATCATAGTCTCTGCACCCATATTTTCATGTACTGGAACGGTTCCTTTGTCTTCATTTCTTACTCATTATGAGATGCAGTCATTATCATTTCAATCCCGTCTCATAACTTGGCCTTGGTTGCCGAAGAAATACACGTACATGAAGAAATAAACTCACCCACGTTAAGAACAACATTGACAACTTTTTTCATTTTTCTCATCTGCCTATGTGGCAACATATGAAACTGATTGCAGATTTAAAAATTAGATATTGTTTCATGAACAATGTTGAATAAAAAAATGCAGTAGTCAAGGCTTGCTCACATCTGCTGCCTGTTCTCTTACCAGCTTAGTATTAATATCTTAGACAGACAGTATGAAAATTACTCTAAAGGTATAGTCTGATCACCGCGTAGTCTCTGGTTGTGTAAATGGTGAAGTTAGCCAAGAATTAAATCTCTTGGTGAGTAGATTTATTGTCACTTAAAAATCAGAGAGCATTCTAAGTCAAAGAAGTGAACTGTTTGGTATTTGATCAATTAATAGAGGTGAATCCATAACCATGAGAACTAAAGCATTTTAGGTTTCAGATTAATATGATAGTTACTAGCACTGGGATAACAGGATTTGTGAAATGTCTGACAAATTTCTGAGATACTTGAACAATGAATAACCAAGATATAAAATATATAAAACCCAAATAAGAAAGGAAGCTACAACACAGGGCCAGAATGAGTACTATCAGCAAGAGTGCATGTTATTACACCGTCTAGCATTTAATTACAAGTACAAATGGATCAGGCAATTATTTTAGGCCAACAAAAACTATCAGGGTATAGTTAATGGAAATAAAGAAAAGAAAGTAATATATTAGGATCAAAGTATACTAATAGAAAGGAATTAATGAACTGAATTGTGCACATTTTTTTGGAAGGAACTTTATTCCAATGGGGCAGATTTGTAAGCTGATTTGAACATTGAATCATTTACTTCCATTCATAGTCTAGTAATTTCTCAGCTGGACCAAGGTACATTAAAACATTACTTTGGGGAGGTGCAACAGACAATAGAAACAATTAAAATGTGGAAATCCCCAGGACCTGATGATGTATCAGTTGACATTTATAAACTAAACAAAATAATTGGCGAGGTCAGTTCATTGCTTTGCTTGAGCAGGTTATTATAGATCTCTCCCAAAATTGATGCACATAGTTAATACTGTAACCTTCAGCTAGTAAGGTAAGGACTCCATCAATCCAGGTAACTGCAAATCTAACTCTCTCTCTCTCCTGCAAACCAAAACAAAAATACTTGATAGTGGCAAGACAACTAGAAATAGCCATTCAAAGGTTGATAGTAATGACTCAATAAGGTTTATTAAGAGAGAAAATGGATAATGGGTATATTTTGTTTTTGCCAAAGTATATTTTTTGGAGGATAGCACCTCTAAGGCTGTATTTGTTTCTGACTTTAATTACATGTTTGATTCCTCAAGACTGAATCTTTTTTTTTGATGACTCTGGAAAAGTTTATGTGATCTGTTTTCAAGAAACCTAGTAAAATGTGTTGTAAAGTGTTTACCAGTATCCATCAGTCAAGGTAATTACTAATGGAACTCTCAAGTCCTTTAACATCTGAAATGGGTTCTGCTCATCTTCCTTTTTATTTGTGATGTTAAGCTTGTAAATGAAATAGATACCTGGTTTCATATAACTCATTAGCTTTACATGTACTTTCCATTCTTGCAGGTTTAAGAATGAAGATGTCAAACCGTTCCTCATATTCTATTTTCTGTCTACAACAGTGTTTAACTATGTACACTCCTTTACTGTGCTTTTACATTAGGAGGACAGGGATTATTCATCCAGTGGCAATAGATGTTTACCATACCTCTTAACCTCTATAAGAGAATTTAAGTACCTTTATCTGCACTTTTTTTCCCCAAAAATACAGTATTTAAATTGATTTTAACTGAGTTGCAGGAATATTAACTGAACTGGAAGTTAGTCAGTGTTTGCTGAATTTTATTATTTGCTAGTAATTACAGGTGTGGGGGTAGCCACATTCTTTGATTTCCTGTCCTTGCCTATTTAAGTGGTACAGTGTGAAATATTTTCTGCTTAAAAACCTCAGCTTTGGCAGGCTAAGAACTAGCTGTATTCAACTGGACGTATAAGAGAATTTAAGTACCTTTATCTGCACTTTTTTTTTCAAACAATACAGTATTTAAATTGATTTTAACTGAGTTGCAGGAATATTAACTGAACTGGAAGTTAGTCAATGTTTGCTGAATTTTATTATTTGCTAGTAATTACAGGTGTGGGGTAGCCACATTCTTTGATTTCCTGTCCTTGCCTATTTAAGTGGTACAGTGTGAAATATTTTCTGCTTAAAAACCTCAGCTTTGGCCGGCTAAGAACTAGCTGTATTCAACTGGATGTATAAGAGAATTTAAGTACCTTTATCTGCACTTTTTTTTCAAAAATACAGTATTTAAATTGATTTTAACTGTGTTGCAGGAATATTAACTGAACTGGAAGTTTTGACTCTGCTCTTCAGTTAGTACCACCCACCCTCCCTGTTTTTGTTTTGGTGTTAATCTTAGTGGCCTTGAAACTGCCCGTCCCTCTTGTAAATTTGTGTTTGGATACTCCTTCTGGGCCCATCTCATTTGCTCACTCAACTGAGTGCAGTGAGATCATATTCTGATTTCAGGCACTCCTACTGTGTACAAAGAGAGCATCTGGGAAACAGAAAAAAAAAATTAAGCTTGTTTCCTGCCTTTCCTGTTAAGTGGTATAGACTATTTGTAGGCTTCTGAGCCCCCAAGCCCTTCTGTGTTGGAGGAAAGCCTTTTAGCTTAGTTTTTTTTTCTCATAACTAGCCATTTTTCTAGTTTCAGCACTCAAATCTGTTTCTTTGATCTCAGCACTTGTTCAGAAAAAAAAAATTCATCTGCTTTTACTGTACTTGTGTTTCTACCTACTTTATTTTACTTTTGCATCATCTTAAAAGTACTCAGTTGTATTTATTACTGCTTGGTGTAACTCATTCTAAGCCTTTTGGTTTAAACACTTGGGCTTCGGACCAGTTGTTTTGCACTGAGAGGGTTTGTGGTCTGCACTGTAGTGGCAGAACAGGTAGCTTACATCCTTCTAGGATGAGAACTGCTGATTGAGGGCTCAGTGTCTGTTATTCTAAAAGTGTATTAATTCTGGTGTAAACACTTGGGCTTTCAGGCCAGTTATTTTACATTAAGAGGGTTTGTGGTCTGCACTCTTGTGGGAAGAGAGGCTGGACTCTGCCCATCTGAGCTGGGAATTTCTGGTTAAAGGCTTATAGTGCATGCATATCTGAACTGCTTCTTACTGAAGTTGGTGCACTTTGTTTGCTGTGGCATAGACTGGATTCGGGCCTGCTGGATCTAGCTTTGTTTGTGTAACTTGAGCACTAATCCAGGCATTCTCTAAAGTATTCAGTTGTATTTATTACTGCTTGGTAGTAACTTGATTAAAGTGTAGCTATCATTCTAAGTCTTTTGGATTAAGCACTTGGGCTTCAGACCAGTTGTTTTACATTAGGAAGGTTTGTGGCATGCACTGTGGTGGCAGGACAGGTAGCTTTCATCCTTCTAAGTTGGGAACTGCTGATTGAAAGCCCAGTGTCTGTTACTCTTAAAGTGTATTAGTTCTGGTTTAAGCACTTGGGCTTCAGGCCAGTTATTTTACATTAAGAAGGTTCGTGGTCTGCACTCTTGTGGGAGAAGAGGCTGGACTCTGTCCTTCTGAGCTGGGAATTTCTGGTTAAAGGTTTATAGTGCCTGAATATTTGAACTGTATCTTACTGAAATTGGTACACCTTGTTTGCTGTAGCATAGACTAGATCCAGGCCTGCTGAATCTAGCTTTGTTTATATGCTTGTTGTTTGTTTGCTTGTTATTTTCCTGGAACACTAATTCCACCTAATACGCTGCTTCTCAGTGCTTCTGTGGATCACTAGTGATATCTGCATTGCTTACTGTACTTATTTCCTTGTTTCACTTGAAAGAAAGGTACTGTTTGTCGTTTTTGCATTTAAGTTACCTGTAACACATTGCACTTAAGTTACCTGGCACTTGCTCACTAAAGCAATTATATAAGTCAGCACTAAAAATTAAAAGCACTACACCCTCACTCCCCACCGGCCCTTGTTTTCAATTATAAAGGAATTCCCAATATTATTCTAGCATGTCCAAAGGTCAGTTGTCAGTCTCCTCTACGGTCCAGCTGGTGAATCTGGGAATCTTGAGGCAATGTTACAACTGCCTCATGTACACAGACAACCCTCTCCTCCTCCCAACAAATTCCAACACATGTGAGAGATGCAACCATATAGCCAAACTGGAGGCTAAGCTCTCTCAACTCAGTACTGGCATAACCAGTCAGGAGGAGAAGGAAACTACACTCACTACAATTCCAGTCTCACATAGACCTACCACAACAGCAAACCAAATACATAATCACACAAAAACATACTCGGAGGCTCTAAATAAAGATCTGCCGAAGCAGCAGAGACCTCCAAAGCAGACACCCAAGCAACCGCTACCCCAAAACAAAACACATGCAACACATAGTTCACAAAGCCAGTGTGCCGAACAGTCACAGCCCTTAAGACTAAACAACACACCTGACACAGTTCTAATAGGTGACTCTATCGTTAGGCACACTGACGTCCCGCTCACCAGGCTGAACAAGGAGAGGGTCATGGTGAGCAGCCTGTCGGGCACTAGGATCCGTCACATAACACAAGCACTCAGGTCACTCCAAGGCAAGTACAAATATGACTCAGTCATTGTCCATGCTGGTGTGAATGACCTGAGACGTACCTCCCTGGACTACATGAAAAAAGACATAGAGGAGCTCTCTGAGCATGTAGCCCAGGCCGGTATGACCCTGACCTTGAGTAGCATCTTACCCTCTAAGTGCTGGTGCGGAGTAAATGCCCCTTTGTTAACAGCAAAAATAACGATCAATATAACCAAAGACAAAGGGCGCAAACCAAGGTGCCAGATCCAAATCAACATACGTATCTCTCAAAATGCAATGAAAGCAATACGCTGGAAGTCATAAGTTGTAAAAAATATCCAAAACGTTTAATTCCATTAGAAAACCAGACAACTGAAGGGTAAGCGCTTTCGCCAAAGGCTTCATCAGACCCAACTAAACATTAAAAAATTATCACATTTAAATAGCAAGAATGGCGGGAAAACACATCAATCAATTTAAGGCAAAAGCATTAAATATTAAAACACATCTAATAAAATGCATAAATATAAAACATAAAAATATATGACAAATCCCAACAACATCCTGACTCATTAAACCTGTATAAAAAAATATATATACATATATAAAAAAGACAAAATTAAACAAAAAATAAGTCTAAATTTAACAAAGATGATGTAATGGCAATTAATAAACAAATAATCACGTGGAACACCTATTACTTACAAAGCCTACGAGATTTAAGAAATGGTTTAACTGGGACCATCGAGTTCAGACCAGGAAAAGTATCTGATCTGAGTCTCATGATCCAAATAGCCTCTCGGGTTTCAGTATATGTCCGTATGTCTCCTCCTCTAGGTCCCACATTAATCTGTTCTACCATTCTAAAATTAAATATATGTGTCTCACCCCCTGCAATCACATGCTTAGCCAGGGCACTTGTTTTATTGCATGTCCTTATATTATATAAATGTTCGCGTATTCTATCCTTCAGCAGTCTATTAGTCTTTCCTATGTAGAATGCTTGGCATCCCTCACAGGTAGCCAGGTAGACTACATTAGAGGATAGACAAGAACCATTCACTTTAAATACAAAGGTCTTATTAGAAACTGAATGAACAAAAACCTGCTCTGTATTGATGTGACTGCAGTAATTACACTGCTCACATCTAACTGTACCATACCTGGGAGCAGGAAAGGGGCGCATATGTTCGTTCGGATAACACAAAAGTCTTTTTAGATTCTTTTTGTTTTTATATACAAATTGTGGATTATCTCCAACTATATCTCTTAATGATGTATCCACAGTTAGGACTCGCCAATGTGTCCTAACGATATCTTTAATCGTGCCCACATCATTCGTATAAAATATAGGGTATACTATCCCTCTATTCATTCCATTTGGTGTCGTAGTGACCCCTATTTGCTGTCCTGCTGTTACAACACTAGCCTGATTAGTCCCAAAATATGGGGCAGCACGCTCTCTCCTAAGTGTAGATATATCCCTAATACCCTTAGAAATATCACTATTAGAATAACCACGTTCTAAAAACCTGTCACATAAATTATCTAATTCTTCATGAAAGCCCTGATCAGTAGGATTATACCTTGAAACTCGTATAGCCTGTCCTTTAACAATGTTACTATACACATAACCTGGGTGCATACTAGTTCTATGCAACAGGACATTTTTATGGCAGGCTTTCCTAAAAATTCCAGTATTAACAAGTCCATTTGGAAGCTTCTCAACAAAAATATCTAAAAATAAAATTTTAACTGGAGAGAACTCATATGTAAAATGCAGGTAGGTGGTAAATGAATTCAATTTATAAATAAACAACTCTAATTCACGGGACGTACCTGTCCATAAAAGGAACAGGTCGTCCACAAATCTCCGATAAAATGGGACAAACATAACATATTCCTGCATTGAAAATAAGTACGTACGTTCCCATTCTGCCATGAAGAGGTTGGCGTAGCTATTGGCACACGAAGTGCCCATAGCCACGCCATCCTTCTGCAAGAAATATTTCCCATCAAAATAGAATATATTTGCCTCCAGAACTAATCTTAAAAGCAAAACCAACAGGTCAACATGATCGTTCTGCATTTGTGTTTCTCTTCTCAAATATCTCTCAAGCATATAAATGCCCTCAGTATTAGGGATGGTAGTAAAAAGTGACTGAATATCAAGTGTCACAAAATAGTACTCGATCAAAGATGTATTGTTGTTGAAATAATCATTCAAATCTAATAGAAACTCTTTAGTATCACGTAAAATAAATTCATCTGAATCTACATATGGTCTAAGTTGTTTCTCTATATAAATAGAGAGCGGTTCTGTGATCCACCCTCTACCTGCTACTATCGGTCTTAAAGGGGGATCATTTCTCACTTTATGAATCTTAGGCAGTCCCTGAATTACTGGAATAAGTGGATGTTCCACATTCAGGAACTTAAACAAATCAGTATCAATTACACCACTATCATGCAAATTTCCTAAGACACTACATATGTTAGATATCACAGAATCAATTTCATTTCTAACAATACATCTATAAAAGCTGTTATCAGACAACATATTGTTCATTTTATTAACATAATGTGTCATGTCCATGAGCACTATCCCACCTCCCTTATCTGCTGGTCGTATTGCTATCGAAGTATCATTTATAAGGGAATTCAATGCTCTGCGTTGTTGGAATGATAAATTAAATCTATTCTTATTATTCCTTTTCTTATTCAAGTTAAATCTAAACAAATCATCCTCTACTAATCTGCTAAATGCAGCTAATAATGGATGCATTGGAGGTAAAAAAGTACTGGGTTTCCTAAAATTATTAGTAGGGTCTCAGAGTGCTGAAGATGCCAACGACAGGCACACAGTACCCTGAACTCCTTTTTAGGTGGCAACAAATTAATATTGAAACGAGCCTGAATTATATGAGGCTTTTGAATGATTTTTTTCTTCCATTAGAAGAAGCGCTTAAGACAAGTGTAAATAAACAACAGACTGACTTATATGAGATGTTTCCAGTGCAATTTGTTGATGAACACTTTGGTAGAATACTCGACAATGTTTGTCAATATGAGAAACGATTATTAGACCAGAAAAGGTCCAAACTACAAAGAGATATTTTAGACTTTCGAAGGGGGAATATTTTCACTTGGCCGAGGATGAGCCAAGATGTAGTACAAGAACGTGTACCAGAGGGGAGATCTACTGTCTCTGATACAATAACTGACAGTGTGAATATGGACTCTGAGAATAATACCATTTGTAAAGACTCTTTGACAAGAAGGGATATTGTTAATGATGCTATGCATGGTGATGTTATAAATGTTAGAAAAACTAATAATACTTTTGTACCGGTAGATGAACAGATCTTGAACACTGATACAGTGAATACCCTTACGGAGACTAGTGAGACTAGTACTGTGACTGTTAATACTACTACCGCTGTTCCACCTGACACTGTTGTTAGAAGGAAAACGACCGTTGGGAACATATCTCATACTAATAATAGATTACACAATAGTCGCAGGGTGACTACTGGTATTGAAGGAGGGTTGAATTTTAGTGCGATGCACCCTTTCCCTATCAGATTAGAGAGGAAGGAAGGGAGAACACGGTCAGCCAGCAGGGGCAGGCAGAAGAGGAAGCTCTCCCCACAACACCCTTAGAGCTACAACATCAAGAAGATGTGGGAAGGGAGAACAAACTCATAGTATTTAATTTGTCATCACGTAGACTAACTACAGCTGAAGAAGATTTATTGAGTAAAGGTCTATCTTTCATTCCCACTACTAGTAGTAGTTATGAAGAGACATTGCGAGATTTTAAATTATTTGTTAGGAATACCTCATTGAGGGTCTTTTTTAATGACAACACTGTGTTGAATACTAATAATTTTAGGAAACCCAGTACTTTTTTACCTCCAATGCATCCATTATTAGCTGCATTTAGCAGATTAGTAGAGGATGATTTGTTTAGATTTAACTTGAATAAGAAAAGGAACAATAAGAATAGATTTAATTTATCATTCCAACAACGTAGAGCTTTGAATTCCCTTATAAATGATACTTCGATAGCAATACGACCAGCAGATAAGGGAGGTGGGATAGTGCTCATGGACATGACACATTATGTTAATAAAATGAACAATATGTTGTCTGATAACAGCTTTTATAGATGTATTGTTAGAAATGAAATTGATTCTGTGATATCTAACATATGTAGTGTCTTAGGAAATTTGCATGATAGTGGTGTAATTGATACTGATTTGTTTAAGTTCCTGAATGTGGAACATCCACTTATTCCAGTAATTCAGGGACTGCCTAAGATTCATAAAGTGAGAAATGATCCCCTTTAAGACCGATAGTAGCAGGTAGAGGGTGGATCACAGAACCGCTCTCTATTTATATAGAGAAACAACTTAGACCATATGTAGATTCAGATGAATTTATTTTACGTGATACTAAAGAGTTTCTATTAGATTTGAATGATTATTTCAACAACAATACATCTTTGATCGAGTACTATTTTGTGACACTTGATATTCAGTCACTTTTTACTACCATCCCTAATACTGAGGGCATTTATATGCTTGAGAGATATTTGAGAAGAGAAACACAAATGCAGAACGATCATGTTGACCTGTTGGTTTTGCTTTTAAGATAAGTTCTGGAGGCAAAGATACTCTATTTTGATGGGAAATATTTCTTGCAGAAGGATGGCGTGGCTATGGGCACTTCGTGTGCCAATAGCTACGCCAACCTCTTCATGGCAGAATGGGAACGTACGTACTTATTTTCAATGCAGGAATATGTTATGTCTGTCCCATTTTATCGGAGATTTGTGGACGACCTGTTCCTTTTATGGACAGGTACGTCCCGTGAATTAGAGTTGTTTATTTATAAATTGAATTCATTTACCACCTACCTGCAGTTTACATATGAGTTCTCTCCAGTTAAAATTTCATTTTTAGATATTTTTGTTGAGAAGCTTCCAAATGGACTTGTTAATACTGGAGTTTTTAGGAAAGCCTGCCATAAAAATGTCCTGTTGCATAGAACTAGTATGCACCCAGGTTATGTGTATAGTAACATTGTTAAAGGACAGGCTATACGAGTTTCAAGGTATAATCCTACTGATCAGGGCTTTCATGAAGAATTAGATAATTTATGTGACAGGTTTTTAGAACGTGGTTATTCTAATAGTGATATTTCTAAGGGTATTAGGGATATATCTACACTTAGGAGAGAGCGTGCTGCCCCATATTTTGGGACTAATCAGGCTAGTGTTGTAACAGCAGGACAGCAAATAGGGGTCACTACAACACCAAATGGAATGAATAGAGGGATAGTATACCCTATATTTTATACGAATGATGTGGGCACGATTAAAGATATCGTTAGGACACATTGGCGAGTCCTAACTGTGGATACATCATTAAGAGATATAGTTGGAGATAATCCACAATTTGTATATAAAAACAAAAAGAATCTAAAAAGACTTTTGTGTTATCCGAATGAACATATGCGCCCCTTTCCTGCTCACAGGTATGGTACAGTTAGATGTGAGCAGTGTAATTACTGCAGTCACATCAATACAGAGCAGGTTTTTGTTCATTCAGTTTCTAATAAGACCTTTGTATTTAAAGTGAATGGTTCTTGCCTATCCTCTAATGTAGTCTACCTGGCTACCTGTGAGGGATGCCAAGCATTCTACATAGGAAAGACTAATAGACTGCTGAAGGATAGAATACGCGAACATTTATATAATATAAGGACATGCAATAAAACAAGTGCCCTGGCTAAGCATGTGATTGCAGGGGGTGAGACACATATATTTAATTTTAGAGTGGTAGAACAGATTAATGTGGGACCTAGAGGAGGAGACATACGGACATATACTGAAACCCGAGAGGCTATTTGGATCATGAGACTCAGATCAGATACTTTTCCTGGTCTGAACTCGATGGTCCCAGTTAAACCATTTCTTAAATCTCGTAGGCTTTGTAAGTAATAGGTGTTCCATGTGATTATTTGTTTATTAATTGCCATTACATCATCTTTGTCAAATTTAGACTTATTTTTTGTTTAATTTTGTCTTTTTTATATATGTATATATATATATTTTTTATACAGGTTTAATGAGTCAGGATGTTGTTGGGATTTGTCATATATTTTTATGTTTTATATTTATGCATTTTATTAGATGTGTTTTAATATTTAGTGCTTTTGCTTTAAATTGATTGATGTGTTTTCCCGCCATTCTTGCTATTTAAATGTGATCATTTTTTAATGTTTAGTTGGGTCTGATGAAGCCTTTGGCGAAAGCGCTTACCCTTCAGTCGTCTGGTTTTCTAATGGAATTAAATGTTTTGGATATTTTTTACAACTTATGACTTCCAGCGTATTGCTTTCATTGCATTTTGAGAGATACGTATGTTGATTTGGATCTGGCACCTTGGTTTGCTCCCTTTGTCTTTGGTTATATTGAGCATCTTACCCTCACCAAGAATGATGCCACAATATGAAGACAAGATGATCAATTTCAACAACTGGCTTAAGTACTGGTGTCATTCAAAGGGGATCCAATGCCTGTCAGCTTGGGATGATATGCTCGACAAGCCACGATGCTTCGCTAGGGACGGTTGCACCTGTCACCCCTGGGTTTTGGATATTGGCAAAGGTTCTTGCTAACCCCATAGTGCCTTTTTTGGGCAAGGCTCAAAAGACAAACCCACCTCCATAGGTATCACAAGGGATAAGAAACTAAGAGTAATGCTACTCAACGCCAGAAGTCTAAACCTCAAGATGCACGCACTCGAAACTCTCCTTAGCATGGAGAACATCGATATCTGTGCAGTAACAGAAACCTGGTTCAGTGCTCCTGAGAGCACCCCAGCACTGCCAGGTTATACCTCATACCATGCTTTTCGGCCCCAAAACTTGGACCGAACCACAAAAGGAGGGGGAGTATCGATATTCATCAAAGATACCCACACCTGCAGGTTGGTGGCAAGGCACGAAGCATCAGAGACTATCCATGTGCAACTAACAGTGGGTAAAACTGCCTTCCAGTTTATAGCCTGCTACAGATCACCCTCCCAAACCCAGGAACCCCACTCGGCCTTCCTGAGAACACTGGAAACTATGAAGGTCTCTCCAAACACCATTATACTGGGCGACTTCAACTACCCAAACATAGACTGGGAGTATTACTCTAGCTCCAACACTCTAGCCCAAAGGTTCCTAGAATTTATAAACACAAATGCTATGGAACAACTTGTTACCACTCCCACAAGAGGGGACAACACACTGGACCTGATCATCACCAACATGGGGACTCTATGCTCCAGACCAGAAGTGAATCCCTCACTGGTAAGATCAGACCATAAACTAATCTCATTGGATATTCACATCCCGAACCCACCCCCTGCCCAGAAAACCACAGTGAAAAACTTCTCTAAAGCAAATTTCACACTCCTAAAAAACCGAGGTGGAATCCTTCAAAGCCCCTCGGCCTGTGGAAAATATGGCCCAGACCGCAGAATCCTTTATAAATGCATTCTATGAACACCTTCAGGAATGCATGGATCATGCAATCCCAAATAAAACCAAGACCCAATCCTCCAAAGGCAGACGTCCTGTCTGGCGGACCCCAACCATAAACAAACTATACAATAGAAGGAGGAAGCTACTAAATGATAGAGCAAAATCCCAAAAAGGGAAGGCATCACTGATCATTATTAGCAAAAAACTATGGGCACTCATGAAATTGTCTAAGGCCAGCTTCAAGAGAAAAATTGCACAGGACACTAAGGATAATCACAAGGCTTTCTTTAGTTATGTTAGGAACCTGGGTGGTAATTCCCAGATATGCTCAGAATTAGTCCAAAATGACAAAAAATACACCAAACCCACAGACATTGCCAACATCCTAGCTGACAGGTTCAGCGCAAACTTCTCCCATCCCTCCCCACCAAAAGGGCAAATATCTATCTCAGCAGAGTGCTGCCCCCCTGACATCTCAGATGCTCAGGTAAGAGCCGCCCTCTCCAAAGCAAAAAACACAGCATCAATGGGACCAGACGGTGTCCCGGGCTGCGTCCTACATGAACTCCAAGAAGAGCTAAACTCAAACATAAAACTACTGTTCAGTCTCAGCCTTACTACAGGATATGTGCCCAAAGAGTGGCGTACAGCAACAGTGGTCCCTCTCCATAAAGGTGGTGCCTCAACGGATCCTGGAAACTATCGCCCCATAAGCCTGACTAGCTTGGTCTGCAAAGCTATGGAAAGGATCATCATGGACCTCATAAATAAAGATATTGGGGACCTACAGACACTGGATCCTACCCAGTTCGGCTTTGTTAAGGGCAGATCCTGCCTCTTAAACCTGGTGGATTTCTTTGAAACAGTCACCAAGGCCATTGACGAGCAGAAGGTGGTCCACACAGCCTACCTGGACCTCGCAAAAGCCTTTGATACAATACCCCACTCGGGCATTATAGATAAGCTCACCAGCTTAAATATAAACCCCTATGTCACTAGATGGATTACAAACTGGCTCAAGGACAGAACCCACATGGTTAGAATTGCTGGAGCCATGTCAGACTCCAAACCAGTTACAACTGGTGTCCCACAAGGCTCAGTCCTGGGACCTCTCTTGTTCGGTATATATTTTTCGGAGGTACGGGCCAACACGGAAGGACTGTGGCTGACCAAGTTCACAGATGACTGCAAACTGGGCGCCATAATCGTCTCTCCAGCCAACACAAGCATCCTCCAAAAGGGCCTCATAGAAACAGACAACTGGTGCCAGAGCCATGGCCTCAAGCTAAATGCCAAAAAGTATATAGTCATCCCCTTTGGCAAAAACAAACTGCCCACAAATTACCACATAGGTGGTAATCCATTAAGTAAAGAAGAAGTAATTAGGGACCTGGAGTCCCAAGTTGATAGCAATCTCTCATTTGATAACCACGTGGCCAAAGTGGTTAGAAAAACATTTTATATAGCCCACCTAATCATGAAGGGATTCACATCTAGATCAGGGGAGGTCATCGTGTCTCTTTACTCATCCCTCATCAGGCCCATAATTGAGTACAATGCCCCTTTTGGGATGTACCTTACCAGACACCTGCAGCAACTGGAAAGACCCCAAAAGTACCTCACCAAGAGGATCAAAGGGCTCAAACAGATGCCATATGCTGCCCGGTTAAAGAAACTCCAGCTCTACTCAGTGGCATACCGCCTGTTCAGAGGCGATCTGTGCCTGACGTATAAAGCCATGTCCAACCCAGAATTAATGGACATGCTGCACCTCAGAAAATCCAAATCCCATTGAGCTACGCGCTCGGGAGACTTGAACCTCAGCACTGAAATAAATAGGACATGCTGGAGGGACAGATTCATAACCCAGAGGCTCCCTTCACTCTGCAATAAAATCCCAGTCCAGGTTAAGCAGAGTCCCTCATTGACTCTCTTCAAGAGGAATCTTGATGAGTGGATGGGAGATCGTAGGTTTACCCCAGGTATCACTTCTGTGTCACTGTTAGACAGAGGCACAGTATACTAACCTCAAAAAAGGGCATAGCAAAATAAATTTAAAATGGGTGGCGAAAGCCAAACACATTCTGGCTAGGCTTATAAATGCCCTAGGGCAGATAGCCTAGTATGAACCTATGAACCTATGAACCTCAGAGCAGGAAATCTGGACAAAGCCATAAATAAAAGTAGAACAAAGGCTCAAAAATAGGGGCAATTTTTAAATATTGCTCATACAAACTTAGAAAGTTGATAGAATAACAGGTATTGCATTAATATTAATTTTCTGGAGGATATGAAGTCTGCAACTGAAATGTCTGTCATTATTTTCTAACTTCAATCTTTAATGATTTTCCAGAAAACTAAAATTTTATGAAAAATGGATCAAAAATATGAGGCCAAAATCTGGACATTCTGCAAAAATCTGTACAGTTGAGTGGTTATGTTTACCTAGTCTGTCTGAGCTGGGAAGAACGGGCTCTAAACATTTTTTGCACTTCTCCTATATACTGTGGCTGCACTTTAGCAGTTTTAAAAAAATATATATCGTCTGCTGGTGCTTTAAGTAATTAATTGTACTGTATTACATTGTATCTGTAAGTTTTAGGACTGTTGTAGGTAGTTTATGTGGTCTTGTTATACTTGGGCTCCACAACAGCTATTTTACATTAAGAAGGAGTTTTTTGCACCCTTATGGCAGAAGTGTGCTGATCTAACCTGTCTGAGATGGAGATTGCTGGTGGAAGGCTTATTGTGTGCTCTCCTGACTGTTAGTTGAAAATGTGTTTCTTTTTTGCTCATATTTAAGACTTGCTTTTATGCAATGCTGCTATTTGTGCAGAAGTAGTTAGCAGTGTCTTGTACAGACACAAAAGCCTAGAAGCTCAGCTTTTCCTTAAACAGCTGTCAGTGATACCCTTCCAAGCCTTTCTGCTGCTCTGGGAGCAACACATTTGTGCACTGAGCAGCATTGCTTTATTGATCAGCCTTAGTCTACACAAAGTGTAGGTCCCTCTTGTAGTCTTGGTGCTGCAGGCACAGTCCAGTCAAATTAATCATTTCCCTTCCCTGATAAAACATACAGTAAGAGCCTGCTGTTATGGATGGGCAGTTTCCCATCATCTCTCCGGCCTGCCTGACAGACATAGGCATCCTGAATCAATGTAGCAATTGTCTCATGTATATCGGCAATCAATTACAGGTAACCAGAGCCAAAAACTCTGCTGGAGAAGCACTCTTCTCCAGCTCAATAGCCAAGTTATGGAATCCCCCCCCCCACAATAACCTCTCTACCATCATGCATTCACTTCAAAGCTGTACTTAAATCTCACCTAATAGAATGCTGGTTATGTCCTTGTAACACTTCTCACTAGCATCTCCAACCCCATCCACCCTCAACCTCTCTTCCACCCCACTAACTACCTTTGATTACAGCCAACTCTGATGCTTGACAGGTTATTATTTATAATATTGCTGTATTTTTTACCGTAACAATGTCAATAACTGCTATTTAATTCTTAGAATACATGCCATTTTAGATGGCACAGATGTTATGTGAGTACTGTATGTTACTATGTTATTCATGAGAAACTGTGATTGTATTAACGTTACTTTTATACATACAACTACACATACTTCTTGTAATCATATACCTAAATTCATCTTTATTGTGGAGCTTTTCTCCCCGGGCCTCCGCTGAAAAAGGACCTGCGTCTAGTCGGATTTTCTCAGTTAACAAATGTAAATAAATAAATAAATTACTCCTGAAACAAACAAATACTTTATATAAGAGATGTAGCACTATGAAATTGGAGGCAAGACTCTCACATAAGGACACACTGAATACTAAACAAGTTGTCAGCACGTACACACTTCCCACACTAAATAAGGACATGAAACAAACCCGCATATGAGGAGGTACTCACTGGTAATTTATCAAAAGTTCAGAATCCTCTGAAACGGAAATCACTTACACACATAGCAATGCAAAAAACAACCACAACACATAATGGCACACACTCACACAACAGTGTCTCAACAAGTAAGCCCATAAGGTGGAACACCATAAAATCTAATGTACTGATCATTGGTGACTCCATTGTGAGACACATGGATGTTCCCTTCACCAGGCTGGATAAGGAACAGGTTACAGTTAGCTGCCTGTTAGGTGCCAGGATCCAGCAAGTCTCTCAAGCACTCAAGCACTCAGCCACAAGTACTGGTATGACTCTGTCATAGTCTATGTGGGAGTGAATGACTTGAGAAGTACCTCACTGGACTATATGAAGAGAGACATGACTGAGCTCTCAGATTATGTGTCACAGGCAGGTATAAGCTTAGCCTTAAGCAGCATTCTACCTTCTCCTAGGATGATCCCACAATACAAACAAAACATTATTGATTTTAGCAATTGGCTTAGCTTCTGGTGTCAGCCCAAGTGGATCCATTATCTGTCATCCTGGGAAGAAATGGTCAACAGGCCACACTGCTTTACCAGAGATGGTCTGCACCTATCTCCTATAGGCTTTCAGATACTGGAAAAGGCATTAGCCATTCCTATAATGCCTTTTTAGGCAGTGTCAAAATAACCAACCTCCCAACATAATAACATTTTCAATAGAAAAACTGAAGGTGCTGCTGCTTAATGCTAGGAGTCTAAACAAGAAGCTGTACTCCCTGGAAGCACTCAATACTTTTGGAAGATACTGACATCTGTGACTACACAGATACTGACATCTGTGTAGTCACTGAGACATGGTTCAAAGGTTCAGAAAGCACCCCAGCTATGCAGGGCTACAATGCCTTCCATACATTCAGACTACAAACTGAGAGTGATACAACCAAAGGAAGAGGGGTATCCATCTTCATTAAAGATAAGTACACCTCGAGACTGGTTAAGCAGTATGACTCTCTTGAGCTACTCCATGTCCAATGAACTATAGGCAAAGCCTCCTATCACATCATAGGGCTCCCACTATGAAACAGGAAAAGCATACCACATACCAGAACTTACTGGAGTTATTTGCCATACAGCCCAACACTTCACTCATGGGTGATTTTAATTATCCTACCATCAACTGGGAAACATACATGACCACAAGCATGCTGGCTCAGAGGATGTCCTTACACTCCCTGCTGCAGTATTCCTAACTTACGGGATCCCCTGCCATGGAAGCCTGATGTCTGGCCAGTCTACCAAAGCCTACTGTTGCTTTAAGGTATGCGGAATGTGACCCAAATGCTCCTCGTGTAGCATAGGGCATAAAGGTCATGTTCAGGTGTACCATCCTCAGACCTTCTTTGCTGTGAATCTGAATGCTTCTTCTGATTGCTGGTCTGTTTGCCTACATCTATTTTCTGCTATTTTTATTCTCCAGTGAACACCTACAACTGTTTGCTGAAGTCCGAGCCATTGCAGATAAGTACCCCATTGGGGTTTTGTTTTTTTCTTAAGAATAAGAATAAGGCTATTAGAAAATCTGATCAGTTATTTGTTTCTTTTCATCCTAGGTCTTTAGGATTAGCTGTATCCAAACAAACTATTTCTTCTTGGATTTCAGAGGCTATTTCTTGTTGTTACACTTTTCATGGCAAGAGTTTTCCTTCTTTGTAAAGGCTCGTTCTACTAGACCTGCAGCTTCTTCTGGTGCTTTTCCCAAGAGCTTAGATACTAATTTTATTCTTGAAGCAGCTACCTTGACTTTTGTGCATACTTTTACCAAGCACTACATGTAGGATGGTATTTCTAGAGCTAGGGCTTGTTTTGCTAGAGCTGTTCTTCATGGCTTTGTAGAGGGATCTTCTGCTCCTTCATCCTCCCAAGTTTCCTCTCAACCTTTGGCACTCTCCCATACATTAGGAATACTGCAGCAGTGAATGTAAGGACATAGTACAGTTGTGTAAAATCTTACCATAACAGTAGTTGTTCTTGTCTTCATTGATGCAGTATTCACTCCCTTCCTCTATCTCCTACTTATTCACCTTCCTGGATGTACAGGATACCCCTTGGGTTTCCTTAGATTAGTGTTCCTACTTGGGTAATCAGTTCTGAAGATGGTGCACCTGAACATCACCTTTATGCCCTACACTACATGAGGAGTGTTTGGATGGTGCTCGGCATACCTTAAAGCAACAGTAGGCTTTGGTAAACTGGCCAGATGTCAGGCTTCCATGGCAGGGAATCCCATACATTAGGAATATTGCAGCAGTGAAGGCAAAGACATCTACTGTTATGTTAAGATTTTTACACAGCTGTACTTTTTTGGACTTTGTCACTGCAAATGCTCTGGAGCAGCTAGTCAGCATACCCAAAACAGGCTCAAATATCCTGGGCATAGTGCTCACTAAGATGGGAGAGCATTGGACCCCCCCATGTGATGTCCTCCCTGGTAAGATCGGACCATAAATCAGTGTTATTTTATGTAATTTTAAGACCAGATACTCCATCAAGCTCAAAAAGACTTAATAATTTTTCTAAGACAAATTATTTCCTACTGAGTGATGGTATAAGAAGTTTCAAAGCCCTCTCGAATGTAGATAACATGGACTGTTATGCAGAGGTGTTCACCAATTTCCTGTATAACCACTTAAACCGCTGTATACAATCGGCTGTACCTGACCAGATTAAAACCAGGTCTTGCTGAAACAACAAGCCACCCTGGTAGACCCCTGGCATAAACAGGCTATACAACAAGAGAAAGTAATTAATGTCAAAGAATAACGCAGAGGAAGAAATCCCTCTCTAGCTTAAACAAATGAGAAATCTTGGCAAGTCCTCAAAAGCTAATTATTAAGTAAAAATAGCCTCCCTATCTAAGGGTGGTCACAAAGCATCCTTTAACTACATCCAAAATCTAAAATGGAATACCCAGCTATGTGCTGAAATGCCTGTGAATGGCACCACCCATACTCAACCAAATGTAATAGCCAACCTGCTAGTTGACAGATTTGGAATAAATTTCACTCCCCCTCTCCACTCCAGTCATCCCTCAAAGTATACCTGCCACCATTCCACAGCCTGTTATCTCAAAACAGCATGTCATTTTAGCACTCTCCAAGGCCCAAAACACAGCATCAATGGGACCAAATAACATCAAAGGTTGCTTACTTAAAACATGAAATAGCAGACCCACTTGAATCCCTGTTTAACCACACTCAGCAAACTGGCTATGTTCTGGCAGAATGGAGGACAGCAACTGTAATCCCTCTGCACAAAAGGGGACCATCAACCAGTCCTGAGAATTACAGGCACATAAACTTGACTAGCTTCATCTGCAAGACCATGGAAGGAATCATTATGGACCTTATTAACAAGGACATAGGTAATCTACAAACTCTGGACCCAACCCAGTTCAGATTCATTAAAGGTGGATCATGCCTGTTAAATATTGTTGGCATCTTCAAGAAAGTCAGCAAGGCCCTGTACAAGGGAAAGGCAGTGCATACCACCTATATATTTTTTTAAATACCTTTATTGAATTATCACTTGAGACATGATCCCCCCACTCGATTATTATAGAGAGACTCTCCCAACTGGGAATTAATCCTAGGGTGGCCTAATGGTTAAGGTGTTTGCCTTACAAACACAAGGTGCAGGGTTTGAGTCTCACAAGAGATAATTGGCTAGGCTTACAATGGCTCGCAAGGGCAGTTAGCCTAGTACTAACCTATGAACCAGATAGGTAGCCAATTGACTCACCGATAGGACACATGCTATCAAAGTGGATGACTTCACCTTTAGCAAAACACCAGTCACCAGTGGCATACCACAGGATTCTGTGCTGGGCCCATTTCTGTTTGGACTTTATTCCTGAAAAGTCCAGGCAAACATGGATGGCATGTGGCTGACCAAGTTCATTGACAATTGCAAATTGGGAGCAATCATCAAGTCCCCCAACAATGTTAATATACTGCAGGCAGGGTTATCACAGACAAATGATTGGTGCAAAAGCCTTGTAATGATGGTGAATTATCTGACAGAATTTTCATAATGATACAGCTATGACCTGGCTTAACCTTTTATTAGATTTATTAAGAAGGAAGGTTCTACCACCTTGTCTTTTTCCAGGATGAATGTTAAAGAGATATTTATTCATTTATTTTAATTTCTTAACCTGAGAAGAGAACTGATCACAAATGACCAATTTCAGTCTCAGTCTGGGAAACCATTAGTTTGACAATTACATAGATATTTTGGACATTTGTTCAGAATATACTAGGATTATATACATTAATAGAGATAAACATGCATGTTTTCAAATTTTGCAGTCATAGAGATAGGTGAGCAGGTTTATAAAACATGCACTGCATTGCTACATACAGTAATAGAAAAAAATAATAGATATTTTAATAGAGGGTTATATGCATGTCTAAAATTGCTTACAATATTGACCTTGAGTTGGAAGTACATTACCTGGGAAGTAATATGACAAAAGATTTAAGCCTGGAGTCGTTAAAGCAGAGGGACAAGGGAAGGTGTAAGCAAGTGAGAGGTTATGTGTTGATTATGTTACATGATTTGAGAAATTACACTGGCATTTTTGTCATTTGACGAGCTGCGTTTTCAGCTGAGAATGGAATTTTGTGTAAGAGGATATAGCTTTATGTGAGGTTTCTATGGGGAGCTGGTACAGGGAAGCACTGAAGTTTACTTTGAGGGGCCTGTAATGAGGCTGCATAATTTTCAAGGTTTCTATGGCTGAAGGTTGGGGGATCTCATATCAGGAAGTGCAGTGGTACAGCAGTGAGCCTTGTCACCTCACAGCAAGAGGTTCTCCAGTTCAATTCTCTGCTGGGGTGCCTTCTGTGCGGAGTCCGCATGTCCTCCCTGCATTTGCATGACTTTCCTCCCACATTCCAAAGACAGGCATCTAGAGCATTTCTCCCAGGGCCTCTGCTGAAAATGGGATCTGTCCCAGTCAGACTTTCCTGGTAAACAGATGTTAAACAAATAAATAAATAATATGATAACAAGTACATTCTTACATTTCTACTGTACCGCTACTGAAAAATAATTCAATGCATTTTGTATCTGTACAGATATTTTCCCCCTTAGGTAATGTCAGAGTTTTCTAAGCAAGTATTACCCAATGACACATAAAAAGCTTTACTGTGAATACTGCTTAACCAGAAAGTGCTCCCAGACAATGGCATCAGATTAATGCTTCAACTTAAATTTAAGCAAGGAATGAAACTATCCATTTTGAAAATGGCAGTCAATAGTCTGTACTGAAAAAAGCTGGAAGGCTTGTGGCACACTTAAATTGTCTTTAAACAAAAGGAAAATACTATAATTTGCAAGATTCCTTTTATATATATATATATATATATATATATATATATATATATATATATGGATCTACTTCACAATGCCGACAACCAATATGGCCGACACCATATGACTGACATCCGAAATCTCGACATTGTAAGTAGACAATGTAAAAGGAAAATAAAATTTCCTTTCAACTGCTAGCAGGGGGGCTCTGCCCCCCACACCCCCCATAACTTTAATATACCAACTCTGAAATCGCACTACAGTGCAGGAATTGAAATCTTTCCATTCTGCACTATAGTGAGATGCTGGTTGTGCACTGTCGGCATTCCAAATGTCAATCATATGGTGTCAGCCATATATATACATATATATATATATATATATATATATATATATATATATGGATTCACTTTACATGCTCGAAATTCTGAAATATTGAATTTCAGAATCTCAAGCCCATAAAGTGGAAATCCTAAAAGATCAAAAACCCAGAAGCAGGAAATTCAAAATCTTGCATTTCAGAGAAGTCGAATTAGCGGTTCTGGTGTTGTGCTGTGTTCATGGATTCAGGTAAGTGTTTATGTTTTAAGGGTTTTGAGTAGGGGCTGCAAGTGTGTGTTAGTGTGTTTTGTTACTGTGATGTGTTTGTGTGTGAGGGGAATGTAGCTTGCATGGCGGTGTTTCGTGTGTTTGTGTATGTAGTGCGACCTTGGAGTTAGTATATTTTAGTAGGGGTGATGTGGGGAGGTGCAGCCCCCCACATGGGGGGGGTGAAAGAAGGCTTGCCCCTCTGCTTGTATGTACGATAGGGTTGTGTGTTTGTGTGTGGGGAGGAAGGTGTGTGTATGTGTATGTGTGTGGTGTGTGTGTAGAGTAGAAGTCGCGATTTTAAATTTCGCGCTTCTGAGTTTTTGATATTTTAGGATTTCCAGTTTATGGGCTTGAGCTTCTGAAATTCAATATTTCAGAATTTCAAGCATGTAAAGTGAATATATATATATATATATATATATATATATATATATATATGTATATAAATATATATATATATATATATATATATATATATATATATATATATATATACACGTGTTTGTGTGTTTGCATGTGTGTAAAAAGTGTGACTCTGTCAGCCAGTCAGTAAAATTATAACCAAAAACAAGACTGAAAGACCAAGCCGCATGGGTTAAACAAACTAATAAGAACAATGATAAATGTGAATTGGAAACTTTATTTTCCCATAGGAGTGTTTTTGTCCTGCATAGGACTTCATCAGAACTTCTAAAGAAACAGTTTCATTTAAGCCTGGCAGTTCATTTGCATTGAGCCTTAATTGCCACAGTAGTTCACAACATACTAATGTGTATTCCCAGGGACCACCTCTGGGATTCAGAATAAACTGTTCCAGTACAAAAAATAAAATATATTGTTACTAATCCCCTTTTCAGACACTAGTTAGTTTGTATTACTGTTTCTTTAAATAGTGTTTTGCAACTTCTGGCTACTAGACTATTGTTTTATTACTTCTATCATCCAGGAAGGTAAAGTATATTTTATGATTTATTCAATATTCAATGTATGCTATTGTCTTTTTGGTACTTTGAATTGTATTTTAATCGATTGATTATAATTGTATTCTTGTCTTAGCATTGGATAATAGTTGCAACACGATTGGTTTAATTGTGTATTTAAGAGATCGTTTTAAATAAATCCCCATTTCTGATGAAGTCCTACATGGAATGAAAGCATTCAACTGGGAAAATAAAGTTTCTTATTCACATTTATTCTTGTTCTTATTTGCTTATTTAGCCCTCATGGCTAGATCTGTCAGTTTTGTTTTTGGTTCTAGATTTCATGTATATACAAGTTTTTCCTTCAGAAGTGAGAGAAAGAGGCATTCTTGAACTGTGTAAGTAAATCTACAAACTATTAATGCACTCAAACACCCTGACGCAAACACTGCTTTATTATTCTTTGGCATGCTATTTATTATTCCTTCTGTTATTTGAAATTTGGATTTCTTTTAATATTTACAATAAACTTGAAGGTCATTTTCCTCTAAACAAGGTCAAATGCAAACATTGCACTTGTTAGAATCTATAAAATGCCTCCCTTTCTATTACTGACTATAGTAATAAAGAATATTAATGCTAAGTGGTGGAGTTACAAAGGGGAAGAAGCTGATCTTGTCTAATTATACCATGTCTGATGATAAATTCCATAACCTCTGAATGTCTTTTGTTTGTTTGTTTTTTTGTGGTTGAATAAATGCATTTTGTTATGTTGTTCGTATTTATTTAGGAATGAGAGGATGTCTGTGCATGACTCACCCCTTCATACAGGGGAAGGAAATATATATTTTTTTCTGAGAAACAAGAGTTCACATTAATTTATGAAATAAGTTATAGCAAAGGTGACCATGGAGTAAACAGCTTTACTCAGACGATCCTCAAGCAATCTTTCACTATGACAGCAAAGTATGGTTATGCCATGCAAATTTACTCTAAAACTGAAAGATTTTGTTTTTTGCTATTGAGAACCTAAGGGTGTTAAGGCTGTGAGTTATTCCCTCCATGTTCATGGATTCATTTTCTAGTGCTGACAGTAATGTCCCATCAACCTGAATGTAGTGTAACATAGGTGGATATAAACAATTTCAGAACAGATACTAAAAACAGTAGGAACTTCATTTACAAAATTAATACTATAATTTATATGTCTTCAAAAACAATTAGCTGTACATTTCTCATAAAACAACTTTTAAACAACGATCACTCAACAAAAGAAAATCATACTTTTCCTTTCCCCCTCTCACCCTTTTCTCCATGATGAAACACATGTCCTCGTCAGCAGTAAACCACAGCCCCATAACTTATACTGTAATGATTCCTCAAAACTAAGTGCCAACAAAACTATACTGAACTCATCAGAATTTTATGCAATTTGCTAATTAGCCTGTTTTCTTTTATTTTATCCTCACTGTACATCAACATGTATACATATGTAAAGGGATTATTTTACGTTTTTCATTTTTATACTCAGATGCAAATGTATTTCAAAACACCCTTATCCTTCCATGTTCTAGAAAGCACTAACATGACATAACATGCATATCATTTTCATTTAATTTTTTATACCTTATTTCTCTATTACTGGCACATTCCCTGAGATTACCACCCATAAAAGATAATTATTTTTTTTTCTATTTCTTTAAACATTCACTTTCTATACTATTTTCTGTTCATTGTTCATCCCTTCTCATGACTTATCATCATAAATTTCTTTCATTATTATTTTTTCATATTATTTTTCTAAATTATCTTTTATCAAACCTTAATTTTCTCAGACTCTTCTTATTTATATATGTTTTAATTATATGATGCATCTATTCATGCTACTAAGTCCCTCTCTTTCTTACCCATTTTTTGTATCCCATACAGGTTTAAAGAGCCTAAACGCATTACCAGATTTGATAACTCTCATCTGTATTCTTCTTTTCTTTAAACACAAAAATCATTTTTGTCAGGTTTAGTCACAAAAACACTCTAAAGCTATCTCCAGTAATATTTTCTTTTGTTCCTTTCACAATGGATATATTCTACCCAAGTACTTTAATTTCTAATACATGTTAATGAATTAAATAGACCTTTTCATATAAGACATCTGAAATGCCCTCGGTATTACTACTGTCTTTGTTATATGTTCCATTAATTAAATCCAGTGCTCATTTGTTACCCTCTGGTGGCCAAATCATATCTTAAATCACTCAGATATTATTTAGTAAAATATGTACCTCCTGTTCAAGTTACTTCTCCATATTCATTACTTTATGTTTACTTCATTTTAACCCTATCTCTTACAGTTTTTTTCCAGATATATTACTTCTTCCTTCATCCATATGTTACTCATACCTCAAACTGCTCAATCATCTGCATATGAAAGAAATGATGGCAAATTCAGATTGTATAATTCCTATCATTCATTAAAATCTCAGAACATTCGTCCAAGACTACATTCATCACTAATATAAATATTACATAACTAAACAGGCAACCTGCTCTTTAATTTCCGCCCATTCATTTCATACCCATTCACTATTAATCCATTATATGTATTACTGTATACAGATTTAACCACCCCTATTACTCTCTTTCCTCACTTATAACTTTCTAATATTCCTCACTTCCCTTCATGACTAACTGAATCAATTGCCTTTTCAGCATTGCACGCCATCAATGTTCCTTCATCCCATCTCTATCAATGTAGTCCAGTACTTCTTTGATTATATCCCTTACTTGTCCTTTTTATTGTATAAATTCCTTCATTTAATCAATTCCATATAACTTCTTTCAAGCACCTCTATCAACATCTTCATAAATATTTTGCAGTCTATATTATTGAACCTCTGATCTTGTGCATCTTCCCTCTCCCTCTATCCCCATCAAAAATAAATAAATAAATAAATCTACACCTTCACATAGCAATTTATACTAAAACATCAAAGGCAGTGTATTTTCATCTATTCACATATTCATAGAAATCATAATCTAATCCTTTTTTTTTGAGAATTTTTGAGACTATAACTCAAACAGCAATTATTCATTGAGTCAAATATTCCTGCTTCAACACAGGACATATCACCTAACCTATCTTCTTTCCAAATCTCTTCTCCTCTCTCAAAATTCATTGAAGATTGACTCAATTTAAAAACTAATATGTATATTATACATTGAACTCTGCTTGATTGTTAATTGCATTGTGCTTGTTCAGAATGTATATACACGTTTTTTTTTCTATTATTTTCTAATTAAGTATGAACTATTCTGTTATTGCTTACTTTTCTGTATTTTTTTTTGTGAAATGTTTTCTATTTCACATAGGCTGAGTCTGAAATTGCTCAATATTGATCTGTGCACTACCCTGGTAAACACAAATAAATAAATAAATAATAAGGAAAGGAATAAATAAACCAATCAAGCCCTAAGAAACTCTTCTCTTTAACTGTCCCTAACACTTTATTTTTACCAAATCAATGTCTTCTTTACATTTTATATAAGCTTTTCATTTTCTCCTCCAATGTCCCCCTCATAATTTTGTTCCACTTTAACTAACCTATGTTGTTAATATATTTTTAAATATTGCTTTTTTCATTTAGCATATCTATAAAACAGTATAATCTCTTCTTTGACATTTATTACAAAACTCTTTCTAAATAACATCTTCTTAATTTACTTTTTATTTGATTGTGTAATTCTTTTTCCTATACCACCACATCATTTACCCCATGTGTAATACATTCTCATGCATGTTTGACACTTTTTGTCAGTCTATAGAATGTGTGCTCACATGCACACACACACACACACACACACACACACACACACACACACACACACACACACACACACACACACACACAAACACACACACACACACACATATATATATATGTGTGTGTGTGTGTGTGTGTATGTACGTATACACTCACATACATACATACTTTACCTATCACTGTAGCCATGTCTCATTAACTCATACTATCACCTCTAAGCCAGGTGTTCTTTTAGCCATAGCTTATCTTCCACCATATCTACACTTGCATGTAACTCTCCATTTAATTGTTTTTTTCTGCCCAGATTATCACATGATTATCACATGAAAATGTTACCGCAATATTCCTTATTTTTACCTCATGTAAATTTAATTACATCAAATAAATAATGTATGTTCTAAAAGAACCTGTTCTATATGTGTACCATCTTTCCTTCCCTAACACTAATCATCCAAAGAATATCATATACTGATGCACCTTTAAATATGTTTGTGTTTTTCCTGTCTTCTGTCTTATATTTAATTTATATTATTTATTTGGCATTTATTAACCGGCTTAGTCTGGCTGGGCAGCATGACCTTTTTCAGCAGAGATCCGAGGAGAAAAGCTCCATTGCAAAAAAAGTTGGAAATACAGAGAGTATTAAACAATTTGAGGAATAACATTTTTGTCATTATACATGGCTAGAATACAAAAAAAAATCATGCAGTATTTGAGAAATACATAGCTTTAAGAGAGGAACATAAACACAATAAATATAACAACACAGATTAAAGAGAAATTATGGCATACAGCATCAGGTTAAGAGTCCTCTCCTTGTTAAGTTAAAAATGTAAGCCTAGAGAAAAAAATAAAGCAAATAAATAAATAAATCAAAATACATTTGTTCTTGAGGAGTAGACTAAGGTAGCAGTTGAAATGAAATGACTGGAGGACTGTTAGTGGTACAGGAATTGTCTGAGCAAAAGGTTATGTTACACAATAGATAGGGGATAAGATGAGGGAACAACAAAGGTTAAAGGAGAAATAGGGTAGAAAGCAGAGGAGGTAGTATTCAAGTGGGGTCATTATAGGAGCAGATCCAGGAGTTAAGCAGAAATTCCGTTAATGCTATTTTAAAACTAGTTGTGTTGTTAAGTGAGCAGATGGGGAGAGGAAGTTTCTTCCAAACAGAGGTGACTAAGTGACTACAAAGTATTTTGCCAATGGATTTGTTGGGTTTGGAAATTTGCATGAAGAGTTGATCAGAGCTACATAGGTCACAATTAGGAATATATGGGGAGATAAGGTTTGCCAAAGATGGACAAGCTAGGGGTTGGTGAAGGATAGATTGGGTCAGGTGGAGCTATGGTAGTAGGAGTTGATAATAAAGTTCCAGCCAGTGGATTTTTTTAAGGAAAGACAGTGGTGTGATTGATAAGGAAGATTACTTGTAAATCTATTTTATTGTGAGTTCAAGTTTACTAAACAGGTTCTTTTGGAGGTTGGTAAATATTGGGGCAGTGAATAGTAGGGTGGGGAGTAGGTAGGCTTGAGCTAAGGACAATTTTGATTCTGGAGTTAGAAATTTTTTTGTTCCTCTACATTAGACCGAGTTTTTGGTGAGTCTTTATAATACAATTATTGGTGTGGATGTCAAATTTAAGTTGGTTATCTAGGTAAACCTCGAGGAGTTTAGTGTAAGATTCAACTTTGATAGCAGTGCTATTTAGAGAAGAGACAGAGAAGGAGGTTTTGAGGTGTTGGACAGATTTAGGAAGGGAGAGTAGGAGTTTAGTTTTGTTAGGGTTAAGCAGTAATTGATTGGTAGTGAGCCATTTTTCAACAGACCGCATATATTCTTGAGTGAGGGTGAGAAGGTGATGAAGATTGTCAGAGGTGGAGATGATACCTGAGTCATTAGCGTACTGTATGAGTGGAGTGTGGGCAGGATTGGTAGAGATTGCTATATATAAAAATTATATTACAGTTTAAATTCTCTTTTACTACTATATGTATATTCACAATTTTATACTTTTTTTAATTTTATCAAATAATTATTCCATTTCTCCAATCCATGTATTTCCATATGTCACTGTAACTCTAAATATTTTATTATTAATTTTCAAACCACACACACAGACTTTCTCAATGAAACACTTCCCACTATAACAAACACTTTAGCATTTGTACTTAGTAAAACTGCTATTTTAGATCCAGCATCATTACCAAAACTTCATAGCATTTCATTACCCCCACCCATAAATACAGCAACTGTCCCTTTTGTTTCTGTTTTAAAAAGTATTCACCAAACAATCCTATGATATCTGCATTCAGGTGTATATAATATTTTAAACAGTAAGTTTTCTTACTTTAGTAATTATATTATTCACATTCAAGTGAGCTATTAAAATACTACTTCCTTTTTCAAAGTTTTCAGTTCCCTCTTCCAATTTTCACTTTCTTACCATATTTCCTATTGTATTATCTTTGTCTTCCCCTTCCTCTATTGAATTACTCTCTTCATCACTTGATGCATCAAAAGACTCGGTTACCTCAAAACTAAAAATGTCATGGCACCCTTACACTTCTGTCTATTTACCACTTTCTATAGCCTACCTTTGCATCATTTACATGTAATTTTCATCTCCTTTTACACCATTTTATCATGTTCACATACCACATTTTTATCAACCTGCCTTTCTGCCACATGCACTATATTATTTAATTCCTCAAGCTTTGGGCAGTCAAACCAGAGGTGACCATCCATATTGTACTGCCTACCAAAACATCTTACAATCACTTTTGCTGTGCCCTTTTCCACCATACTGTTCAATTCTTCTCTTATCAGAATTTTGTATTAATTGTGTATCTGACCCACAAATTAAACATCTTTTTGGTTGCTCCTTAATATGATACAGTGCTGTATTTTCAAATCATTGCAATCATTCTGGGAATATAAATTAACTAACCTTCCTTTATCTATGACACTCAAATTTCTATTGTCCAGTTTCATAACATATGATCATCATGCATTTTTAACTTTAATGACGTTTTGAAAGTATTCAGTAAGATAATGTTTCAATTTATGCATTTCAGCATCAGTTGTTCAAAGCTGAACATTCAATGTTTTCTTTAGCATATAATTGTGTCTTCTTTTAACAGAGTCTGAATTAACATTTTTAATCATATACAAATGGAAATCATTGAATTTAGTTTTTTTTATATGCTTCCATGAATGACTGTTCTAAAAAAGAAAATAGATGATTCTAAAAATGTATCAGCATACTTTAATGAAAAGTATGTAATGATAGCTTGGGATCAAAATGAAGACCTCAAAAATTCACAACTCTTCCCTAATGACTGCTTATAAAAATTTTCTAACCTATTGGAGATAGCTGTATTAAATCAGTTTACTCAAATTTTTACAGAAATATAGTTGTAAAAATATTGATGTGTGGATTAAAATAATTGTTGTAGTCCTTCCTACACTCTGATAGGTGCAGCTGGCAATTCACACCATATATGTGTGTCTTGGAAGGCACTCAAATGATTGAGTGTTATGACTTTAGGTAAACAAAAGGCAATAAATAAGTATATGTGTGGAAACACTATTGAGGATGGTTAAAACATTTTATCTTACCATTATAGAGTCTATTTTTCATAAATGTACTGATTTAAGCTGATAAAAATATTATGAGAGAGATGATACTTTTCCTCCACAGGCTATTAATCTGTGAGATTCTTAAGTAACCTAGCCTTACATTCCAACAGTAGTTTTTAACCCTTATATATTTTAGGTTCATAGATAAGCTCATAGATATATACTAGGCTATGAGGCAGCGACTACTTCAAGTCTAACTAACAATTAGAGATCAGAATCAAACCCTTTACCTTGTGTCTATGAGGTAAAGCCCTTAATGATTATGCCAAACCTTCCCCAGTGCCAAATCCTCCCCATCTTAAAGTTGGGTAGAAAAAAGATACTTTTGGACATTTACATGTTGGCCTTATTGATGAGAGACAAGGATGCTAAATTGGAGCAAATTTATGGTTAGCCATGCATTTGTTCAAATTACATTTGAGCAGATTAAGATAAGTACTTTGTTTTATGTGACATGGAAGACTGTTCCTTGGAAGCAGAAGTCTCTTTGTTATAAGTGATGTTGCAGAAGAGATTGAGATCCATTGACAGGTGTTTATGTTCCTGCTGGACTTGCAAATGTATAATAGGTTTGACAGGATAAGATCTGTTGACACTCCACACATGAGGTAGAGGTCACATCTCAGTAGCCCGATATGATATTGAGGAGAGGGACAATGCCTTGAGATGGTCTACATAGTTTTTATGGTTTAGGCCCTTGACTTTCTTATTGAGAAGCCATTGACATCATTCAATTTGTGACAAGTGTTCGAACAATTACATTTCAAGCGGGGCATTGTACTTAATGATCAGCATAATGGCTGCAATGTACAGCAGCATGATTACAGTCCTGGACCTGGATGTCATACATTTAGATCTAAACTGTGCACAGAAAATGAAATTCCTTACAACAGTGGAAACATGGTGACCTAAGGATAGTTCATTATCAGCTCACATTCCAAGAGCCCTTACTATGGGAACGGTTTTCAGGACTGTGTAGTTAATGTGATAGTTACATGAAGAATAAGGCTTGCTGACAAATATAACGATATGATTATAGATTTATTGCCATCTTGATTTAGTCCATGTTTTTGATACCACCTATTTGTTTAGGATGAGTGCTCTTGAAAGATCATGGTGTCCTCTGGGGAGTTTATGATGGCACCAAATTTGCAGTTATCTGCAAATGTAGTCAACTAAAAACTGTTAACATTAGCTTTGACTTGAAGCAACTAAGGTAAAAACTAGTAAGAGGTATTTTGGAGGAGGTGCAACTATCCATTTTCACTTCCCAAGTTTATTTGTTTATTTTTATTTTTCCATTTTTGAACCTCTTTTTTATCCAATAGGTCACATAGGAATTCACCTGGAGATCTTTGATCATTGAGTGTGGGAGTGTCAAACGTCTTTGTGAGGTTGTGATATGCCTTGCTTACTGATTTATCCATCCATTGTTAAAGTAACTCTTTTGGAAGAAGTCAGTTAGAGTATCTTTGCAGAATCTGCCTTTGATGAATCCAAACAGGCTTGGGATGGGAATCTGTAGGTTGCATATATCTTTTTATTAATTCCATAATGATCCTTTCCACAGCTTTACAGATGAGGTTGGTCAGGTTTGTGGGTCTATAATTAGTCAGATTCACCAAAGCTTCACCTTTGTACAAGGAAATGACAGATGCTATCCTCCATTCATCTAGCATGAAGCTTGTTTTGAGGCTGATATTGAAGACCATCTGTACGGTGACTGACCAGTAGGCCACCAAAGATGTTGCCTGGCCACACAGAAGCAGTGCTCCTGGCCTTAGATAGTGTGTAAACGCATATTAGATGTATAAGGGTGCAGACAGTGAACTAGGACTCTGTAAAATAATTATAGAAGGCTTCCATCATATAAGAATAAGCTCAGATAAAACAAGCTTCTAAGAGTTTCAGGTGCCTTACTATGAACTCTAACTCACAGTACGAAAATAAATTAGTAGGTGACCTTAAAGATAACAGCTATGCTTTCTTTAAGCATGTAACACTCTACGGGAAGACTGAGACTGAAGACATAGTATGTGTCAAGACTGATAACTCACTTATGAATTATCCTAGCGGAGTAACCGACATATTTATCTGTCAGCTTTTATTTCAAATATGATTCTGGTGATTACTATATTTTCTGACAAGTTTTAGGGAGAATGAAATATGTCCTCACATTACAGTCTCATAGGTAAAGACAGCCATGGCAAAAATAAGACCTTATGCTACATCAATTCCAGATTAAGTGGCTGATTTCCATCTAAGACATTTTCTTTTCTTGTGCCTTTTTTAACTTACATGTTTTAGAAAGTCTTGTAAAAAGAGTTTGAGCAAGATATTTAGAAGGAATCTCATGGAGTACCTGTCCCAAAGATGGAAAACATGGTTTATAAGTAATTACAGACCCATAAGCCTGAATTGTTTATTAGGGAAAGCTTATGAATGGGTTATTCTGTCACTGTTTTGTTCAAAGAGAACTTAGACATTTCCCAACATGGTTCTGCACCTGGTCATTTTTGTTTGAGTAATCCTTTGGAAATTAGGACAACAGTGTAATTTCCAATGAGCTTGGTTTAATTGCCAGTATGATCCTTTTGTATATTTCAGGAGCATTTGATTCAATACCACACAATAAAATTCTCCAGGTTATGAGTTCCTTGAGATTTAATAACCATATTATTAACTAGACACAGCAGGGGCTAGGAAACAGCAGAAGTAGACAGAGACTGTAAAATACAGGTTTGGAGAATAGAACAGTCAAAGCTGCTGTTCCTTAGGGGACAGTTCTGGGACCCCTCCTTCCTTATTTGGGTCATCCTTACCATCTAGCAATGTCGATAACATCAATGTTGGGTCATTGTTGGTAAAGCTGATAAATAAGGATCGATTGATGTAAATGTCTTTATAGTTGATCTAGTATTAATGGTATACTTTTTATCTCCATAACATTTATTCATAACCTATTTATTAATCAATAAATGATTTCAAAATCAAATATTATGAAAGAACTAGTGATATTAGTTGCTAATCTGCTTAAGATTCAAACTCACACATCATATGTCCTTAGACACTGTTATGGAATTATGAGAGAAATAGTGTATACTGCAAGCAGCAAAGAAAAAAAAATGCAGATCCTTCTTTACAAAATGCTATAGTAAAGTGTGTATGTATAATTCATCTTTTCCCAGATAGCTCAACTGAATCCATAAAATGTTTATTAGGCAAATGTCTGTAGTGTGGCATTGTTTGTATAACAGACTTCCATTCCAATGTAGCTTTAGACTGCTTAGAAGAGACTTAAGTTTGGTGTTTAAATGCCTTAAAATAAACATGGGCAACAAGAGTGGGTTTTAATTTTACATCACACAACAGATACTGAGAAAATCAACTGATTTGTTGATCTACCAGGGGCTAGATCAAATATGTTGAATATTCCCTACAGATATAGAGCAGGTACAATATGGAGTTCTCTTCCACTCCAGAGAAGGCAATCTTCATTTTTGTTAGGATTTAAGGTACAGACAGATACTTACATGGGAGAACTGGAGTATGAGTTTTATAATTTGGTGAAAACTTCTAGGCAGCCTCTTTTCAGGCTTTGAGCTTGCTGTATCATTACCTTTAAACATAGAAACATTGGAAACATTCAACAAGGTCACAACTTTCAAAAGTAATCTCATAACTTGACATTTTTCTTACTTGATGTGTTCTACATTTAACACCAGAGAGTCCATTGTTTCTTGAAATCTGTACACAGGCCTCATTTCTATTCTTCCTTCATTGCCATAGTCCTACTTATGGTCTCCATAGCTCTTTCAACTTGGACATATCACAGGTCCTCAATTGTATTCAACTCCATAAGTTCCAATAGATTTCTTAAAGCATGATCAGTAGGATCCATTACAGTTTCTGCTTCCTGCACATGCAAGTCATGCTCATTCTACCTGCTGATATCATTCTTTTATCAATCTCCAATGTCACTGGCTTCTGGGTAATGTCCTGATTTCATCAATTTGATGGCAGGACACAGATGAGCTATATTATCCAACTCCTCTTCATTTCCAGCTCCACATTCTCCAACTCACTTTCATTGACCTGATTTATGGAAACTACACCACGCCCATAAAATCATCTCACTGTGCAGCTTCTTTTGTGAAAACACTCAATGACTCTGCCATTCCTCCTTCCTCATGTCCTGCAACCATCCTATGCTCCCAAAGGAAAAGGTCACAAGGAGAAAGTGAAGTTCCTGGGTACCATGGCCAAATTTCTCCTAGTCATCAAGAATGCCACCTTGGCTCTAGATGAGTGACACCCCAACCCCATATGCAAAAATGGGGGAAAAAAGGCTGTGGCTGAATGAATTAAGAATGTCAGCCTACATTTCCAATGAAAAGAGATTGATGGCTTATTACTGGGGCTAAGCCAGTCAAAAAAGTAACAAGAAAGAAAGAAAGAAATGGATTTTTGAGAAACTTTAAAATAAAATGCATACCATTCAGGAAATTATATTATCATCCAGAAATTCTCAAAGCTGCATTAAATATAAATCATCAGAAAATGAAAGAATAAAGATGTTCAAATTTTTGTGAGAGTTCTAGGCTGAAGACCAACGAGAGGAGAAACACATTAAACTGTTGATGAAACAGAATAATTCATTTACTGACAAACTGGAACAGTTAGAAAATAAAATAGGAAAAAAACAATTTGAGGGTATTTGGCCTACCAGGGAATGGGTCTATATTATAACATAGAAATCTTCAAAGATCGAATGTTATAATATAGAACCCTAAACATCGAAATCCGCAAACATCAAACAGGGAAAAAAAATCGCTATTCCGAGAAACATACACGCAACACGAACATACACAAAAAACAGCAATCCATACACATACACTTAAAATCCTACACCTAAACCTAAACTAAACTTTACATACACTACTAGCTATCCACTATCGCACTATCCACTATCAAAACTATCGCACACTCACCTCACCCGCGCCCTAACTCTGTCACCTAACCCGCCCCCTAACCCTAACCTACACACAACTGCGCACTTACCTGACCCACTCCATAACCCTAACTCACCTAACCCACCCCCGAACCCTAACCTACACACAATTGCACACTTACCTGAACCCGACCCGTAATGCTCCAACATATCAAATGCTGAAAACAGCAAATCCACAGTAACAGCCCACTGAATTCTTTCCCTGGGAAAGAATTTGGTGTCCTGCACCTTCGCTGTTTTCAGCGTTCGACAAAACTGGTTTGATATTGTAACATTTGAACTTTATAAAATTCGATGTTATAATATAGACCCCCAGGAATATGGAGGAAGAGGGCAATCATGGCATTCCTGTGAAGTTTAATCTCTAAAGTGGTAAGCTTTCATATCAAATTGACAGGGCCCACAGAGCTTGGAAAAAATGTGTCCACTAAACCTATTTCACAGGAAAGATCTGTTGTGCTTAAGTTACTGTCTTTTCTGGCAAAGACCTGTGGAGGCATTCAACAACACCAACTATGCCACAGTGTATATATATATAGGTTATTGGTAAGTACAATGTTAATGTTCAAACCAGGACTTGTGTTGATTAAGCAACACGTCCACCAACTCAGCCATAGAGTGTGCAGAATTCTGTTACAGAAACATCACACAAAAAAACAGCCCTGTACTGCAACAGAACTACATTGCTGTCTGTGATTTGATCTGATCAAAATAGCTGCTGCAACATGTGGTCACTCTTGCAGTGCTGCAAACCAGAAACCGAAAAACCCAGTACAAGTAAATACTGTTAATAACGTATGTAAACAAAGTAGTAATAACTGCATTCTGTTACAGCACGGAACAAGCAGTAAAATAAAAAAAAGAACAGTTGTACAAACATTTCATGCTCCATGTGAATGCAGACCAGAAAGCAAAACACTTTATTTTAACTTCTTTTACTAACAAAAGTACATAAACTGTGTGTGGGTCAGAATTACACCCCAGCATGAGCTTGCCTGGTGCCCTTACAAAGGGGTGTGGTTAAATCTCCTTATGGCACAACTCTAGAGGCAGTGTGATGGGGAATAGAAAAAAGTAGCAATCCTGACTTGCATCCAGTTACTCATACATCCAGTTACTCATATGTAGCAATCCTGACTTGCATCCAGTTACTCATACGTAGCAATCCCGACTTGCATGCATCCAGTTACTCATACATAGTAATCCTGACTTGCATCCAGTTACTCATACTTAGCAATCCCGACTTGCATCCAGTTATTCATAAGTAGCAATCCCGACTTGCATCCAGTTACTCATACGCAGCAATCCTGACTTGCATCCAGTTACTCATACGTAGCAATCCCGACTTGCATCCAGTTATTCATAAGTAGCAATCCCGACTTGCATCCAGTTACTCATAGGTAGCAATCTCGACTTGCATCCAGTTGCTCATATGTAGCAATCCCGACTTGCATCCAGTTACTCATAGGTAGAAATCTCGACTTGCATCCAGTTACTCATACTGCCACAGCTGGTAAAAGACAGATTTTCCTCAAATCTGCAACCAGCATTCTCTACGGAAAAACAAGAATGAAGCGAGCAAACTGACAGAGACAACTACCCCCTGAAATTAAATACGCATACAAAGAAGTTGATGTATTCACTAAATCCAGCAAACAAAGGCCAGCGTGCCACTAGATTTCACTGCAGATCCTGAAGTGAAACATGTTGTGGTAGCACTTACAGAGGTATATACCCAAATATGGACTGCAACAGCAAAATACCCCCACGATGAAAGATATGTCAATTGTGTACCTTTGCCTCCTGTACAGCAGATAATTCTGACCACTTGTCCACATCCATCACCATTTATATTAATTCACTCCCTCTCACACAAGATTCATAGCTAGCAGCGCCAGCAAAAAAAATTCAGTAAAGTCTATTATCAGCATCAAGACGTGCCACACCTCTCCTGTTCAAGCCCATCCTACAAAGCAGCGGCCCTTAATAAGTTAATGAAATAAAACCTTCCATTCATATTCAGAATTAAGACACTTCAGAATCAATGTATGAAGTTTTAGAATTAATGAAGATTCTTTATTCTCCAAAAGATGCTTGTTACTTACACCTCACCTGCTGTCAGTCTATGTGCATGCACCAGAAGCAGAGTTATTGTGAGAGTTAGCAAACTGTAAAGCAACAGGTCTGAGAACACCTTTATTTGTAAGATCCCTGAAGTGATCCTGATGTCTAACTTTAAATCTTCTCTTTGTTTTATCAATATTAATGAGACCACACGGACACCTTTGGGTATAAACCACAGATTCACTATTAAGTTCCCTACAGTCTCAAAGGGAATTCGATTTATGTCATCACTTTCAAGAATAATAAAGGTACATATGTTATAAAACAGGAGACTGTGCACCTATGTTCAGGTAATACAAGTGGTATATGTTTTAAAGGTCTCTTAACATGGCTGCTAATGATATAGTCTGATACATCCCTACTCCTCTTAAGAACAAATTTGGGGCTAATAGTATGGCAGACCCACATCATCCAATAACATATTCCATGGTCTGCAAACAATCTTAGTAGTGGTACTAGCAAGCAAATTATATTATATAATATAGAGAACATTTTCGGGTTTACTTACACACAAATGCCTTTGTAAATCAAAATCAAATGATCAAGTTTTTTTTTTAATTAGAAAAAAACATTGTTTATTACCACAAACCATCCAATAGGTCTTCATGACTTAATAATAACTCCTAGATAAAAACATAGCTACCATACTGTGGTCTTGTTTCAAAAACACAGTTATGCTAGGCATTACAAGCTTGTCTACTTCTCAATAATTCACCAAAGTGGAGGGAGGAAATGGTCTGCAGAGTGCTCAAACTATGTAACATGGAACCAGAGGCCATGGGTTTCCTATACAACATTTTATAAACACCTTCCTGGAACTTCATAGCCATTTTTATTACTTTTGAACCTCGGTCATTTTCATAACCCCACTTGGCGTAGTTTTAATTTCACATAAATATTCACATTTGGAGGAAAAGAAAAAAAAATCGTTCTAATGCTACTTTTTTCTACCAAAACCATCTATTACAAGCTTTGACATCTGCATGCTTTTACCCAAAATAGCAATGGAATAGCAGCTTCTCGACTTGCATCTCTACTTACGCTTCTCCTACCGTTTCCATATCAGGAATGTCGACTTCGTGTAGGCTGATTATGCATAGTAAGAGTTTGTTTCTTTCCCTTAAACAAACTTCTTTCTTGCTTTACTGTACGTCACTTCAAGACTACCACCTCCCCATCCTTATTACTCCCTACATCCATGCTCAGTCTTTCCCCCTTAACCCCCTCCCGTCTGCCAAATCAGCTTTCCATTGTATTCGGTACCTCACAAAATCCCCTCAGCAGTTCTCTACATATCCTTTCACTAAACTCACAGATTTCCATTTTGCTCTATGCCTTCACCATCTCCCCTGATAACTACCCTTCCTTTGGTCTCAGTTTCCATACTTTCCTATCTACTCACTTATTTCCTCCTAATTGCCCTCCAAATAACCAAAAATCATCCTTGCAATCCAAGCTGTAGTTTTTCCCATTGATTTCAAAGAAAGCCTTTTATTACTTAATGTTAATTCTTTGTTGTTTATTTTTATTGAATAGTTCCAGTGAGAGACATCTGTAAAGGTAAAAATCAGTTCTGATAGATTTATATATAATGGATATAAATGAGGTACATTTTAGGAAGTATGCTTATTCCTTTTGATATTATGCAGGTGTTCATAAATCCTGTCCTTTAATATCCTACTAGCTTTTTCATAAATAAAAGGAAGGGCAGGCAGTATAAGTTGCCAAATAAACCACACTTGTAATGTTACAATTAAAGTGGCCAAATTAAATTCCTCTGAAACCCTTCCATAGCATCATTAATGTACTTGCAGTTGTTGCATCTACTAAATGAATTAATACAATTCTTTCAATGTGACAGTGAGTCACCACAAAAGTACCCTTCTAAAAGATTTTTGATACTGTTCCACTGTGGATTGTCAGCTAATTTTTCTTTCAGCTCGGGCACAAATACAATATGCCATGTCCTCTGTATAATGTTGGTATACTTGTGTATATCAAAACTAAATGGTAGGAGTAAAGTCCTACCTTTATCTTTATGGTCCATGGGTAACTCATCCCCTTCAGTAATTTTGTACCAAGTGATGGAGCAAATCTAGTTCATTTGCCATGCAATAATTCATTTTTTATCCTCATTAACAAAGGTTTGGGAAGATTCTACTCTACAAGCATTGATATCACCTTCTTCAATTCATTATTAAATCAAATATCCAGAGCAATGAGTATGGTATTGTATTGCTGTCAGATTTGTGTATATTGATATAAACTAACCAGAATGAACCTGATGATCAGAAATGTAGCTAATGTGGGGTAAAGGGTACAGACACCCCAAAGGCAGTGTGTTAGAAGGCATAATTAGGAGATGCTGATCCATTAGTAGCATGGTACTAGTATTCATTTTAGTTCTGAAGTTTTTAAAAGAAGAAAGAAACTGTTTTTTTTATGCTCCTAAACTTAATGTTCAAGGACAAGGATAATGACAAATAATTACAGACCTAACTTGCTCTTATGGTGTGGGGAATGAGACTTCATTCATTAATTTTGCCTATAAACTTAGAGTTGAGGGGCACCAGATCATAGAATGACATCTGACACCAGATGAGTTAGCTATGGCTCTGCAGATGATACACATGATACACAGAATTTATGGATTTCTTACAGTAGAGTAATGCACAGTTAAATCAAGAATGCAGATGCATCTGTTTTCTAAAAAGAGTCTGTACATTATTTTATTTATATTGAATAATCCATATCTATATGCTACCAAAGTGTTCTCTTTTCTGGGTAAATGTTAAAACTTAAAAAGATTTCAAATATTTAACCAATATATGATTGCCAAATTAGATGGTGCATAACTAAAAATCTCCCAAAATGCAATTGTAAAGTGCACAATAGCATAATGTCACATGATGAGCATCTCCAATTGCAAACCTGCTTTCTACATTATATCTCCAAAATTAGATATGCATCTATTACCTTACCTGTATTTCTCAATAAGTCTGGAACCCGTATAAGAAGTTCAAACAGTGTTTCTATCTTCTCCTGCCTGCATGTGTGAAGGCAGATAAACTTTTCTCCTTCTTTCATTGAGTTCTACAATGAATTACAGAAGCAAACCACCCTGGGCACTGGAAATGTCAAAAATATTGGCCAAAACATGGAAGGAAAAAAGTTAACTTTAGCATTTTTTATAATGGGGCAAGCCATTCTGCATCCCCCCAAAGTTACATATACCAACTCCACAGTGATGCCAACACAAAGAAGGGATGCATGTCCCAAAAGAACAGAATTATTGTTAGTGTATACTTAGACATTGCTCTGGGAAGCATTTTTTATGGAAAGCAGCACTTGGAGCTATGTTCCTTGGCCACCTGGCACTAAAGGAATTCCACATCAACTACCTGTGGAAGACCCACTTCATTGAACAATGGATCATTAGAACTTAAACGTATTACACCTTATTGTGAGTATGTGGAAGAGTCTGTACTGATGCTGTTTTAATGGATATTGTGCCTCTGTTTTGAGGACATGGGTGTTTGACATTGGATTATGACCACAGTATTGTCATTGTACTTTGCTTATAAAATCATTTTGAGTTCATACTTATTACATCCTTATTAATGAAATGCATGTGACTCTTTTGGCAGTCACTGTAATTATGTCCTATCATTAGATATGTAATTTTCTGTATCATCACCCCATCCTTGTCCAGCTGAATTTGTTCAACCTCTTCTGTTCTCTGTTAGTAGTAAAACTGACTAGAAGTTCTGCTCTTACTATACTGGCACACTGAAGCGCCTTTTAATTGAACAGTGGGACCCACACCTGCTCTCCACTCGCTTTATTATTTACGTAAGCAAACAATATTTTTAATAGCATTATCTGGCATTACTATCCTGCCTAGTCCAACTCTGCTTCTTTTAAGCCCTCCTTCTCCTCATCACCATAACTGTCAATGATGATTCAGACCATTCCCTCTTAGGGTATCCCTAAGCTCATACCTGGTGAAGTAGAGCCTCTTCCTGCCTGTGCAAACATCCATATTGTTGTACTTTAAATATTGGCATGCCAGCAGTCAAGCAATCATGGAGGGCATTAAAACAGCAGCTGTATAGTTCCTTTTTCATGTGCATTCTTTCATTAATTCATGCCAAGATAGTCATTTAATGCAGCTCCAGGTAGTGGAAAGGTCAAGACTGTCCTGGCATTCAGCTGTCAAATGGGAGAGGACAGTATATCTGAATGGGGTGCCATCCCATCAAAGGATACATGCATTCATTCACTGCCACACAGCACACACACCTACTGGCAACATGGAGGAATGATAGTTCACATGTACTACAAAAATGATTTATACCAAAGTCAGAGATCAGATAACAGGATTGTGAGTGAAATACTGTCACTCATCAAAAACAACATTCCTTCTGCTACCCCTAACATTGCTGTCCATCCACCAAACTGACTATTCTGAGGATGTTAGGCTTTTTCACACAAACCTGGAACTGTGCTTATATATCATCTACAATCTATGGCTCAAAATACTGGAAATGATTTATTTAAAATAATTTCAAATAATTTGCAATATGAAAAAAATGCATTGTGCTTAAATGTAGAATTTTCAGGAATTTAATGCCAGCTTTCTTCCCTTAATGCTTTAACCAAGGAATTTTTACCAGCTAGTCTGTGAACCTACCAGATATATTTCTGGCTCTTGGAAGCTTCATATTCCTTAGATAGTCTGTTCTAACCACTGTCCACATGACAGCCACTAGCTGAGGACTGTACCGCATCTGTGACCATTCACCACCTCAATCGACACTCATAATTTCAGGGGAAATTTTGTCTCCTAGAGATCTTTCCAACAAGAATCAGAAATACGGTTAATGAGTGTGGTTGCATGTATTAACTGGTCTAGTGTTATTTCTAAGGTAAACTGTAGTGAAGTCAGCACCTCTGAAGCTCAGAGTTAAATGGAGAGGTGGATGTTTTTAAGTGCATAGAAATTTTGTACAATGGTCAAAAAGGAGAATGCCTATGGGCCAGATGAAAAGACAAAGAAAAGTTCTAAGACTTATATGTATGTTGCAGTCTTGTTAAATCTACTATGTATTCCCTCCTGTATTCATAAATTAAATGAAAAAATCTCAAGAATACTATAAATTACAATTAATGGTAGCCAGTTGGTGGGGACTATAGTATCTGCAATCCCCCCAGGCTGTATTCAAGGAGTATGCATTACAACTTCCAAACCAGGATTGCTGAGAGTCCAGGTATTGAGAACAATCCATTCAATTAAATTATTTGATTTCTAAACATATAAAATATAAATCCAGTTCCAAATCCTCCTTCTTCAAAAGAAACACATTCTGCTAGTTACTTTGGTTGTATGTGGATTCATGCAATATTTGTTTTACTCTATTACTGTTTTATCATCCATACAACTGCATGGGAAACTGTTCTGAAATTCTGTATAGATTCCCAGTCAAAGAAGTGTCTGCTGGATAGTTAAATTTGAAGTCAAGTTTAATATACTTTTATGATATATTCTCATAACTTTTACTTCAAGCTTAAGCTGATTTTTTTCAATCACATTTACGTAATTCATCTCAAGTACCTTATACAAGAAAGGAAATGCATAGATGCTTAGCTAGTACTTCTTACAAATGTATTAATACTAGAGTTATTGAATTAATTTGAGAAATATAAAAAGTTAAGTTTCAGGAAAGTTTAACTGTGAAGCAATTATGTGGTTTAAAGTGTATAAGTTTAAAATCACTGATTTCTGTTCCTCAATTCATTACTGCACAAATAGTTTTTACATAGGAAGTCAATTGTTGCTGCAGTTTCTAATTGTTTGCCAGCAGTAATTCTCAGTTTTGAGGGTTTTCCCCTATCACTGGGGCTGCAAAAGGCTTGACTCCTTCAAAAATATGTTTGGAAGTTCTATTTAGTTGTACTAGGTTGGAGAGTGCAGGGCAGTTTTCAGGTTTATGTATAATGGAGTGGGCAGTGGTGAGTTGATTGAGCGATAACAGCTTAGACTTGAAGCTTATAATTTCCCAGGACTGAATAATAAGGAAAATGTCAAGGTAATCATTAAAATGAAGACATTAAGGCATTGATTAAGCCATGTGATTTTTATTTATTATATGTGGTTAACTATTTTATGATATTTTAGTCTGAAGAAGTCTCACATGGAAATAACAATGCTTACTAAGTATTGAAGAAATTACTAAATTTTTGTTTTGTTTTCTTTAAGTGTATTTTTCCTTTTAAAATAATTTAGTTGAATGGATTGCTTTTAACACTTGGATTCTCGAAAATCTTACTTTGGAAACACTACTGCAAATCTGCTACACTGATTATTTATTTTATTTATTTTATTTTACATTTGTTAACCGGGTAGAGTCCAGCTGGGCAAGTAGCCCATTTTTAAAGAAGACCCAGGGAGAAAAGTTCCATAAAATAGTACAAAAAAGATTTATAAATAATATACAAAAAAAGTTTAACAGTTGCCAACAATCACAATTTACAAAAAGAGAATGTAAAATAGAAAAACGTTATATTTCCTAAGCCTTACTACAGACAGTAATATGAAACTCATTAGGTATATGACTAAAATAGACCATTGTGGTATTTTCATTTGGTAGAAGTAAGACAAGGAGAAGATAGCAGAAAATAAACATTTAATTAATGTAATGCAAAGCTAGCCAGGAGTATTACCCATAGCCATTGTTGATTAAAGTATTACTTTAGGAGTTGTTTGAAGCTACAACTATCTGTGTTTTTTAGGATATTCTGGAGTAATAGGTTCCACTGTTTGGCTACTTTGAAGGAGAGAACAGAGTCACCAGAGTGACATCTGAACACAGCTCATGCCGCGCTCCTTCTCAAGCACCTGGCATCAATGGGACCAGAAAGATGGTGCGGCAAACATAAAACTACTGTTCGCTCTTAGCCTTACAACCCAAAAACTAGCAACAGTGGCAGTCAGCAACTACAAGGTGATCTCTCCCAAAAGGTGGTGCCTAGCAACAGTGGTCCCTCTCCACCCCCCTGGTGCCGACTAATGAAAAATCACTAGCTGGACTCGTGGCTCAGATGGACCTCATAACTAAAGATACAGGGGAATCCAGTTTGGTGGGACCCAGGCAGATCCTGCCTTATAAACCTAGGCGATCCTTTTGTTTGTCTTACAAGGCCATTTACTCTGGAAGGTGGTCACACCTCCTACCTGGACACAGCCTACCTGGACAAAAGGCCTCACCCCACTTATACCTGACCTCCTCGCCGCAGATAATCTCCCATAATACCATACTATAAACCAACCAATTTAAAATGGCTGCAACATAAGGCCCCTATGTAGAACCCCTGGCTTGCAAACTGGCCATCACACAGTTACCATTCAGTTAGAAAGGCAGGTAGAAACAGTCTCTCCCCCCTGGGCTGGTTTGAAGTGGCGCTATATTCCTAGGTTATACAGACCACTCTTGTTCGTGGGTAGGGTGGTACATGGATGAGACTGCGGACTGCAGATCGGGTTCAACTCCAGCCGCAACATCCGCTCTCCACCTCCAGCATACAAAAGACAACTGGGTGCAAAGAGCAGACGCCAGAGCTAAGCCAAAAGAAAAGCTAAAAGCTATCCGGCAAATAAAAAAACAACAAAACACAATTTCAGGTGGTATCCATTAAGTACAGAAGAAGTCATTAGGTCATTAGGGACCCAAGTTGATAACATAATCTCTCTCATGACAACCACGCATGGTCCAAAGTAGTTAGAAACATTTATAATAGCCCCAATACCGAATGAAGGGGATTCACATCTAGATCAGGAGGTCATCTTCATCTCTTTACATCCCTCATCAGGCCCTCAAGAGAGCAATGCCCCTTTTGGGATGTACTACCAGACACCTGCAGCAACTGAAAGACCCCAAATGTACCTCACCAAGAGGATCCAAAGGCTCAAACAATGCCATATGCTGTTAAAGAAAAAAAGCTCCCACTCACTCTCAGGCACTGCAGCTCTGCTCAGAGGCGATCTGTGCCTGGCAGTATAAAGCCCAGTCCAACCCAGAATTAATGGACATGCTGCCTCAGAAAATCCAAATCCCATCGAAGGGCAGCCAGAGAGAGAGAACTGAACCTGAACAAAATAGACATGCTGGAGTGGAGGGATTATTAACCCAGAAGGCTCCTTCACTCTGGAATAAAATCCCAGTCCAGGTTAGGCTAATTATGTGACTTAATTGCTTAAGTATAAGAATATCAGATGAGCTAAGGTCCTGGGATTGGTATTTAGTTGTACTAGGTTGGAGAGTGCAGGGCAGTTTTCAGGTTTATGTATAATGGAGTGGGCAGTGGTGAGTTGATTGAGCAATAACAGATTGAAAAATTCAAGCCAGTGTAGTTTTTGAAAAGCAAGGCAATGATGGGTCCTGTTGGGTATATTAGCAGCAAATTTTGTAATAGCACGAATCAAGTAGATGTAAATCAGATGTGCAGGTTAGTGAAAAGTTGAGAACAGTAGAGGAGAGTAGATAGGAGGTGGGATGTGGGTGTGGCTAGTCTGGCATTTTGAGCAAGGTAAGGTTTGGCCCTATATAGTGCACCAAGTCTGATGTGAACTTTCTTAATTGTGAGTGATATGTGTCTATCAAATGTTAGGTTGTTGTCTATTGTGACACCAAGTAGTTTTGTTTGGTTAACTGGTTCTGTTATAGTGCCATTAGTAGAGTAGATGGAGAGGAGGTGGCTTTGCTTTGGATTTCCTGTTGGAGAAGATCATTCATTTTGTTTTGTTTGGGTTTAGGATGAGTTGAAGTTCATTTAGGTAATTTTCAATATCTAGAAATTACTTTTGCAGTTTATCTTGGAGTTCTTGGTGTGTGGGAGCAGAGCAAATAAGAGTAGTGTTGTCAGCATATTGAATGATGAAAGTAAATTTAGTGGCAGTGTTTAGACTATTTTAATATAATTAAAAAGAAGAGGGCCAAGGATGGAACACTGAAGAACCGCAATGGAGACTGGGAGCAGTGTGGAGAGTTTATTATCCCATTTAGTTGCCTACTGTTGATTAGTAAGGTAGCTAAAGAACCAGTTGAGAGCTGCAGTATAGTAAAGACTAGTTGTCCATTGTTTTTAAGGAGGTTGATGTAGTTATTGAAACCTATGAAGGCTTTGGAAGTACTGTATTTTTGGATGGAAGCCATGCTGTGAACTAGATAAGAGGTTATTTTTAGTGATGTGGTCTAGGAGTTCTAAGATTTTGGCTAGGCTTGAGAGAATGGCAATGGGACAATAATTAGAGAGGCCTTTAGATGGGCCTCCCTTATGGAGGGGGATGATATGGGATATTTTCCATAATAAGGGGACATATTGTTCTGTGACGGATTTATCGATTAGGATAGATACGGGATAGGCGATGGAGCTTGCAGCAATTTTAAGAAGTCATTAGGGAGTTGGTCAGCTGCTAGACAGGTAGGCTTTAGTTTTGATAGGAGTTTTTTGACATAAGAAGTTTGGGTTTAAAAGAGAAGCCGTTGGGTTTAGAGTTAGTAGAGGTAGGCAATGTAAGGGGTTGGTTAAATTTATTGTTGTTTAAAAGTGAGGTGATAGATGTGATGAAATTAGAGTTAAATTGCGATGATAAGCATTCAGTGCTATTTGTTATAGATGGTGCAGGGGTAGAGGTTGTGCCAGGGTTGAGGAGATAGCTAATGTTTTGCTAACATTTTTGTGGGTTATTCGTGTCTAGCTGACAAGCTAGAAAATAAGATTTTTTGTCAGATAATATTTGCGTCTTAGTTAAATTTCTTAGTTGTTTGTAAGAGATGAGGTTTTCTGAGGTTTTGGAGGTTTGATAAGCAGTCCAGGTGCTATCCTTCTGTTTAATGAGACGTTTAGCATCTTTGGTTGGCTAAGGTAGGTTTTGGCTCTGGAGTGTATTTTCTTGTTGGATTAAGGTTATTAAGGATGTTGAGGAAGGAATCTTTAAAATATTGTACAGCTTGGTCTAGGTGGAACAATTTTAAAGGTGACCAGTTGCAATTTTGAAGTAGGGAATTTAAGAAAGCAGGGGAAACATTTATTTCATTGAGTATGTATTTGAAAATGCCATTACAGGAGGAGTGAATGTGTTTCCTTGGTAGAAAGGTAGGGGAGTGATCACTGAGAGAATCGGGGAGGCACCTAGCATGGTGGGCAAAGTTGGGCTTATTGATTAGTATCCACTCTAGAATAGATTTTTTCTTAGTGTGCTTACCGATTCTAGTGGGGAAGTTTATAGTTTGGGTGAAATTGGATAGATTGATAAAACTGAAGGGGTTGTCAGATAAGTAGGATAGCCAGTCCACGTTGAAATTGCCTAGCACTATAGTTTCTTGGTTGAAAGTAGTGGATGCCCAGGATAGGAGATTTTCAAAGGTAGGTAGATTATTTACTGGTGGTAGGTCGGTGGCAATAATTATGATGGTTTTATTTGGATTTACTTCAAATCAGATAGTTAGAATTTCTGCTTCTAATAGATCCTGGGGAGTACAAATTATTTTTTTTTAATTTTGGGGACGTTTGTACATGATGGCAATGCCTCCACCACGCTTGCTCAGCCTATCTTGTCTAATAACATTATAATCACTGGTAAGTATTTCCTCATCTTTAATCTGTGGTTTTATCCATGTCTCTGTAATAATTACTATATCAGAAGTGTAGGTAGCGAGGGCTGCATGAAATTCACTAGTTTATTTTTTTTGTGACACTTCTGAGGTTAAAATTAGTTATGAGTAAGTCTAATTTGGAATTTTTTAGGAGGAGGAGGGTGGAGGGTATTATTAGCAGGTATTGTGGGTGTTATTGGGTGGGGTGGGCGTAGCTGTGTGGTTCCTGAGTTAGGGTGTATGTCAGCTTGGAGTTTGATTTCTGGTAGTGAGTGTAGCAGAAGAGAGACTTTGAGCTTTGATATTAGTCGGTGAAAGAAATCTGGATAGGAAGGAGCTTTGGGGGTATGGGCATATTTATAGTGGAAGAGTAATATGTTAGAGTTAGTGTAGACTTTAGAACAGATGTGAAAATGGATATTTGGTTTTGTATGGTATGTAATAGTGGGGAGTGTAGGAGAGGGGTAGTGTGTTATGTTTGATGTGATGAAGGTAGGGGAGTGAGAGGCTAGGTAAAGGGGTAATGAGTAGGAGAGAGTTGCCCAAGAGAGGGGATAACCAACATGGTGAAATAGTAGGGAAATAGGAGAAAAAATATGAGTGGGTTGGTGTGTGCAGTTTAGTAGAGAGATTAATGTACTGATAAAGTGATGTGGTAGGGAAGACAGTACTATGTGATGGATGAAATAATGGTTAGTGAGGTGTGAGGGGAGAAAGTCAAATTATTGATTGTTGGTGTGTTGGATGAGGTAGCTGCAACTTATAGGATAATGAGTTAGAAAGGTGTGGTTTAGTTTAATAAGTTTAAGGAAAGTGGGGGTGGGTGGGACTGGGAGCAAGGTAGGGGAGCGGAGTGAGCCCTAAGATAATGAGGGCGAATGGAGTGGGTTGAACCAAGCCCAGAGCAAGCACAGTCCAGAAACAATCAATAAAAACTCTTTTACAGAAAAAGGCTATGTACTGTTAATATTAAGAAAAAGTGGTTATGTTGGGTAAGAAATGTCTTAAAGCAGGCTGATTAGTCCAGCATTTAATAAACACAAGTTTGTTGAAATTAATAGAGTCTATTAAGAATGGCGGAGTGGTTCCTTGCTGTCAAGCTACTTAAATGTGTACCGACTTGCTAGAGAGAAGATACTGCCTTAACTAAGTATATTTTAAAATGCAAAACTAAGCCAACATACTTAGCAGATTAAAATAGATGCTGCAAGGTAAGAGATAACAGAGCAGTATGATGATAGATTTTCATTGCAGCTGTTTATTCAGTATGCAGGACTTCAACAGTACACTGGCAGTATGGAGAGGAAAAAGACAAAAAGCTTGGGTGATACCTGAGGAGAGAAAAAAATAAACCAAAAACTGTAATGTGCTTTTTAAATGAGCTAACAATTCCAGTCAGAAATAAATAATGTCCCAGGTCTTACATACTGCTTTGATATTAATTGCTCTATACCAGCTTATAAAACAAATGATCCAAACCATGCAGAACCAAATCAACAGAGTCATAATCATATAGCAAAAGACACAGAACCATTAACCCATAATCAAAGAATAGGAGAAGAATCAGTCTGTAAGTGTCCCTTTGTTATCAATAACTTACTTTTAAAGATAATAAATCTAAAGTCACTGCAAAGTTTTTTTGTCAAGTGTTAATTCAATGAAGATTAGGTTGCCCGAAACAATCCACTGAAAGTCTGAGATCAACAGAACAAACAAAAACTTAGCCCAAGTGAGTGTGGGAAACCCCCCAAAACTGGGAATTACTGCTGTCAAACAATTAGAAACTGCAGCAACAATTGACTTCCCATGTAGAAAGTAATTGTGCAGTAATGAATTGAGGAACAGAAATCAGTGATTTTAAACTTATACACTTTACCTTTTATATCTGACCAACTGTAGGGAAACACAATTACTAAGACTTGCACTCTGGTTGTTTTCTTGGAAGACTAGTTTTTAAAACTTGTTGTCCAAGCTCTGATATCATCAGTGTCCTCTATCATTTCCCAGGTTACAAAGTAGCGATAGTAGAGTAAAATTAAAGTTTTATTTCAATTGTACAGCAGAGAGAGCATTATACAATGCACAATGCACATACAGCAAAAAATATTCATATTTACAAGTATAGGTTAACAAAGAATTGAGATCAGAAATATACAATGAGTAAAAGTTGTGGCATAGGAATGCCTACATAAAATATATGCTGATAAAAATATAATCCTACAGATGTAATTGTGGTTCAGTCAAAAACAGCCGACATAGAGTTAGCCAGTATCATGGGAAATGTTAACAGAGAAGACAATATATGGTAGGCAGTACTTACGCTACATTGGTTGAGCATTATTACAGCAGAAGTGGATTACAGGTAGAAAGGAGAGAATGGATAGAGCAGATGTGTATAAGTCTATGTGTCAAAGAAATTAGGTGAGTATAAAGCAAATGCTTTCGGCGGGATGAAGTAATACTATTACCTGCCTTATATGATCTGTGTTGTAACTTTGTTTCACTGTCATGAGTGAAGAAAGGTCCATGCATTTCAATATATTTTCCTAGTAATTTATGAAAAAATATTCAGGGGAAACTTTTGGTTAACTTAGCTCTGTCTCTAACCTTTTCGGTAGTAAGGGTAAAAGACTATCAAAACGGTACTTAAAAGTCAAGATTAAAGACAAAACTTGCTGATCTGATTCTTCTTGTCTGGATAATTACAGCTTATTTATTTCAAGTGTTGAGCAGTTTCATTATATAAGAGAGCATCTTCAGGTCTGAGTTCAACTACAGAATTTCACTATATTTAGTCTTAAAAACAATGGAAAAAAAAACACACAAAAGGAAATTGAATAGTGTGAGAGTGGCTCTGGTCAAGTACAGTAGGACTGATCTAGGAGACACACTGATATTTAACAAAAAAGAATGGATTTTGGTAAAAACAAGCCTTGAAGTCAGTGCACAGTGTGCTAAATTAAAATGATTGCAGCCTGAAGGTAGTTTGCTTTAACAAAACTAATCTTTGAGGTTACTTACTAGATAATGTTATTACATTGGATATAGCAGAAAGTTTATTTTATTTTATGTTTTTATGATTCTGCATCTCTGAAGCAAAACACAAATATATTTCATAGTCCTCATCATATACGTAAATGAATAAAAGCAGAATGATAATCTCCAGTGGCATAGAAACCTGAGTAGCTGGTTGGTCTAAGGAAGGGTAATAGGAGTTTGTTGGAGCAGAAGGTTGGATCGGAGAGTGACACTGTATTAATCACCCTTTCACTTTTTTTTGAATTGTTCAGATCATGTCATGGAAAATTAAAAAGACAGATGTAGAAGGAGCAATAAAAATTAGTAAGAATTGGAATGAAAGCATATGAACGTATACAACAAGACTGTGTCCTAAGCAGACATGGAAGGGTAAGGAAAGAAGCACTAGGCAAAGAACAACAGAAACATATATAAAGATGATAGATAAAGAAGGAATGAGACAAATGAATAAAGTCTAATACAAAGCCAAGGTCCTTATAATCAGTTTTCCAACTAGACATGAAGGTAAACACAACTGGAAATAGCAAAGAAGGTAGCAGTTAGAACCAGTACCATCCTGCTGAAGTAGACATGAACAGATACATAAAATCAAATATAGAAATATAAAATAATAAAATGTATAATGTCAACTTATGAAAATGTTGTGGTCCATTTTCGGTTATAAGGTGATGCTGATGGAGCCAGGCATATTCAGCCCTGGGTTTTGATATGCTTTTATGTGAATAACCTGAGCTAAGCCTTCCAAGGGTCCATTTTATATTTGTTTGATGATGTAGCATTTCTTTGTATTTTGTGTATTTATTTATTTGCTTGTTTGTTTTTCATTGTTGACTGAAAAAGCACGAATGGGCAAAAAACTATTTTCAGTGTAAACCCAGGGAGATGAGCTCCACAGTTAAACCACACATGTTGAACAAAGCAGAGTTTTACATGAATATAAATGAGTACATATACTAAAAACAGCAAAAGAAACTGACCTGCTCTGGATAAGTATCACCAGAAAATGAAATGCAAAGAGAATCACTGTATAAACCTGTTCAATATATGGAAGTAAATAAATAGAAGTGAGAGTTTCTGCAGATACAGATGCTAGTAATTTGATTTAACATTAAGTATGGTGAAATGATAGGAAAGGCAGTCAGGTGGTGGAGGCAGGTGACTGAGAAGGGGAGAAAGAAAATTACATTTTGAGAGTTTTTATGAGGTAAGATAGAGCACATGGTTTAGAAAAGTACATTGGTGCTAGAACTGTTAGTTAAGAGAGATCTGGGGAGAAGACTTAACCAGGGAGGCACAGAGGTAGAAAGTAGGCAGCTCCTGGCACTGGGCTGATCAAAAATTTCAGACGTTGAAGATGGTGGATGAGACTTTGAGGTTGTAGAGTCTGCAGGTTGACATATGCCTGGGAACATTGACTGATAAAGCTGCCATTTTGACAAACGCACATCAGGAAGGAGAGTCAGAAGGTTTAAAAGTCAGTTGGGATTTCAATGTTGGGACATATGTGTGTGTGTGGTCAGTGTGTGTGTTTGTGAATAGCTGCTCTTATTGTGGTGATGCACACAGCTAGGATTTCAGTGTTGGGATGTGTATGTGGTCAGTGTGTGTGTGTATATTTGTGAATAGCTGCTCTTATTGTGGTGATGCACACAGTTGGGATTTCAGTGCTGAGATGTGTGTGTGGTCAGGGTGTGTGTTTGTGAATAGCTGCTCTTATTGTGGTGATGCACACAGCTGGGATTTCAGTGTTGGGACGTGTGTGGTCAGTGTGTGTGTTTGTGAATAGCTGCTCTTATTGTGGTGATGCACACAGCTGGGATTTCAGTGTTGGGACATGTGTGTGGTCAGTGTGTGTGTTTGTGAATAGCTGCTCTTATTGTGGTGATGCACACAGCTGGGATTTCAGTGTTGGGACGTGTGTGGTCAGTGTGTGTTTGTGAATAGCTGCTCTTATTGTGGTGGTGCACACAGCTGGGATTTCAGTGTTGGGACGTGTGTGTGGTCAGTGTGTGTGTTTGTGAATAGCTGCTGTTATTGTGGTGGTGTACCCAGCTGGGATTTCAATGTTGGGACGTGTGTGGTCAGTGTGTGTTTGTGAATAGCTGCTCTTATTGTGGTGGTACACACAGCTGGGATTTCAGTGTTGGGACGTGTGTGTGGCCAGTGTATGTGTTTGTGAATAGCTGCTGTTACTGTGGTGGTGTACACAGCTGGGATTTCAATGTGGGACATGTCTGTGGTCAGTGTGTGTTTGTGAATAGCTGCTCTTATTGTGGTGGTACACACAGCTGGAGCAGATATTGGTAAAAGAAAGTGGGTAGGCAGGACATGGCCCAGTGGCAAGACAGAAGACCTGAGAGGGGAAGCATTAGGGACATTAACAATGAAGGGTAGGGGGTGGGCAGGCCTTCCAGATGAGTGTGACCCTTTTAGGGGAACTGGGATTCTATATAACTTACTCCCCTACTAACATGGAGACTTTAAAACCCAGTTTGTATAATTACTAGATGAGGGCACAGAGTTGATCAGCAGTTTTGTGGGCAGGTTTTTGATTCAGTCTGGAGCAGTAGGAGCAGGTGAAACGTTGTAACTTACAAATGAAAAAAGGGAGGGAAGCATTCATTCAGCCTTTGTTAGAAAAAGAAAAGGCAAGCAATGTAAGTGTCAGACCCCTTTTCAGAGCCATGTTTTGTGTTCTATAACATATCACCTTTGGGTCTGGAGGCCAAGAAGTAGCGAATTAATTCTGTTTCAGTCACCATTTTTTTTTTCCTGAGGAGGATTTGGTTAATGATCACATTGACAGTAGGGTGGAGAAGGTGCAGTATGCATCACTGGATGACATTGCTTTGATAATTAAAGCTTTTGCTGAAGCTTGGTTGGTTAAGCTAGACACTGCGTTTACCTTTCATTTGTTACCCAGTAGTGCAGCAACAGTGTGGAGATGGGTACATGTGGCCCGGGTACAATCCTGAAGTGCTGCTCCTGCATTCGGCTTTCTGTACTGGAATTTCTGAATGCCAGTACAGAAAGCAACTTGCAAAATTCATTTTTGTTTTGCTCTTCTACTGAAGACCTGCCATGCACAGTCTATCAAAGCTGCCCCCCCCCCCCATTTTTTATGGCTTATCCAATGAAGAGCTTTGTGTAGGAGGGAGTTTGTGCTTCAGACTGTCAGGAGTAGACTACTGTTCGGGGAATGACCAGGACACTGATTGATCCAGCTATGTATTTATCATGTTTTTATTGGGAAAGTCCTTCTGAGACAGGGCCCATTTTCAGTGGAGGGCCATGGAGAAAAGCTCCAGACACATGTCTTTGGAATGTGGAAGGAAACCAGAGAACCCAGAGGAAACCCATGTGAATGCAGGGAGGACATGCAGATTCCACACAGAAGGCACCCCACCCGAGAATCGAAACAGTGAACTTCTTTGCTGTCAGGTGACAATTCTAGCTGCTGCACAACTGCTCTGCTCTGCCTCCTTTGTTACCAATCAGGGAACAGGATTGGTGTTAGTTGTGGATGACATTGCTGGGTAAACTTTACTTTGATAAAACAATACTGATGGGGTGTGCTTTTTTGAGAAGCTTTGCTCTGCAATGGATTTGGGAGCAGGACAATCTAGTGGGGAGGACTGTTGACTATTTGGTTGATTTTGTCCTGGAGGGAGGACTGTTCCTTATTTGGATGATTTTGTCCTGGAGGGAGGCCTGTTCCCTATTTGGATGATTTTATCCTGGAGGGCAAAGGGGAACATGGGGTGCTGTGGCCTTATGCAGTCTCTTACAGATATGTGATAAGCTAGGTATACTGCTGACTAAGGAGAAATTGGTGGGACCAGCTAAGATGCTTACTCTTCTAGGTCTTGTATTGAATGATGACAAGTGTCTGTTCAGGTTGCCACATGATAAGCTGGACGTGTTGAGAGGTAAGTTTTACATCTGGTTACATGTTAATAGAGTAAAAATGCAACAGAGCTCTTAGGCTTGCTCAGCTTTGATTGCAGACCATTGGGCTTGGATGGACATTAGTAAGTCCATGTCCAAATGGTTGAGAGGCAAGTTGAGGAAGCACCATAAAGTAAAGCTAAGTAAAGTGTTTACGGAGAACCATAGTATTTTAGAAGGTGTTTCCTGAGCACTTCAATTGGGTAACAATGTGACAGGATGTCTCAGTGTCACTGGGTGATTTCCAACTATATACAGATTCTACAAAAGAGTTTGGTATGGGAAATTATATCAAGGTAAGTGATTTACAAACAGTTGGCCCAAGAAGTGGTCAGAGATAGTGAGGAAGGCAATTATATCCTTGGAGTTATTGCCAATTTTGGCAGATATAATAGGCTGGAAGCAGTTTTTGGTGAATAAAAAATTTGTGCTTCATTCGACAATGATTCAGTGTTTCAAGGTTTGAACAAGAAGATCAGTTTCTGTTCAGATTTTGTTTCAGAAAATGTTTTTACTCTGCTTAAGTATTAATTTGTCATTATCTAGAACATATTTCCATGGCAAGCTGAATACTGTGGTAAACAGCTTATCTCAATTTCAGTTTCACAGGTTTTGGGGTGTCATGTGTGAGGAAGAGGTATACCTCTCAATTACCCAGATTTTTACAGGTTTCCCAGACTTCTTCCCTAATATTTTTCATCTGTTTGTTATAAAATGTGTGGTTTACTGGCAAATCATTGAGGATTTTAGTCACTAAAGAATGACAGACATTTGAGTATCAGACTTTATATCCTTCAGAAAATGCAGGCTAACATAACTTTTACTCCAGCAACTTTCTAAATTTATAAGATTTAAAATGTCGCCCTTTTTGCAAATCTTTATCCCCCATTTATTTTTGGCTTCATCCATATTTCTTGTGCTAAGGGGCTGACAGGTATGGGCAGACATGATTCCAAAACAGATTTGGAGAGCTGACAAGCTATATTGGCTCATCTTGTGTGGCAGTTAAGAGCCCTGTCTATGAGGAAGGTGTATAACACTGCTTTGATGGCTTTCTCTGTTTTTGTGGATCATTTTTCTTGGCAGGATAGATGTCTGTCACTGTCTCTAATTGCAAGGTATTTGGTGTATAGATAGCAGTTAGTAGAAGATGTGAGGTCAGTTAAAGTGCATCTGGCAGCTTTGGGAGTGGATGCTATGAATTCAGGTAAAGCAAATTGAACTAAACATTGGTTGCCTTTCTGAGCACTCACAGTTTAAGAAAAGTTGAGGGAGTTAATCATATACAAGCAATTATAGATTGGAAGGCATTCATTGAGGTTGGTATTGAAGGGCTTATATGAGGTGTCAACTGCTGTAGAGGAATATATGTCATGGACAACATTGTCTGTTTTCGTATATGCTGGGCCTTTCAGGGTGAGGGAGCTGGTTGGTCATTTGACATGGGCTGATGTGAAGATGCTTGAGAATGTGGTGTTAATTTGATTAGGTCATTTTAAAATGGACCAGGTATTAAAAGTCATTAGGTAGTTTTGCCTCACAGCAGTGAGGATTTGTTATGTATAGTCCATTGTGGAGTGGCATGGCATAGGTTGTCCGGTGGAGATCAGAGGTTTTTCGCCATTTGTCAGGGAATCAGGATTTGGTGAGCCCCTTTGATGGGGTCTTGAAGAATGCTTTCAACAACCAGTAATAGATATAGGAGGCATTCTTCACATTCATTTTACACTGGTAATGTGGTAGACTTAACACAGGAAGGAAAGACTTTTGAGTTTATTAAGAGGAAATTACATCTTACATAAGATTATTGGGTATTCATAGGTTCATAGGTTGGTACAAGGCTATCAGCCCTAGGCTCTATACAAGTCTAGCCATAACAATTCCCTGGCTATTTCCTCCCACAATATTTATGTCCCTGGACCCCTGTCTATCAGGGTGACTGACATGATCCCCGGGGTGAATTTCCTATCTCCCATCCACTCGTCAAGGTTCCTTATGAAGAGGACCAAAGAGATGCTCTGCTTGACATGTATGGGCAGTCTATTCCAGAGTCTGGGGAGTCTCTGGGTCAGGAACCTATCCCTCCAGCATGTTTTGTTCATTGTGATGACAAGGTTTAGATCCCTGGAGCATGTGGCTCTGAGAGATTCAGATTTCTTTAAGTGTAGCATGTCCATCAGCTCTGGGTTTGACATGGCCTTGTATGTTAAGCAGAGATCGCCTCTGAGTAGACGATATGCAACAGAGTATAGCTGGAGTTTTTTTAGTTGGTCAGCATAGGGCATCTGCTTTAGTCCTGTGATTCTTTTAATGAGGTATTTCTGCAGCCTTTCCAGGTGTTGCAGATGTCTTGAGGGGTACATATCAAACAGGGAATTGTATTCTATAATGGGACTAATGAGGGATGAGTACAGTGGGACAATGACCTCTTTTTTCTGGAGGAAAAGCCCTTAGTGATTAGGTGTGCCACATATAACGATTTCCTGACTGTTGTTGCAATGTGGTTATCGAAGGTGAGACCACTGTCCACCTGTGTCCCTAAGTCTCTTATCACATTTTTAGTATTTAGTGTACTGCCACCTATGTGATAATTCATGGGTACATGTTTTTTTCCCAAAGGGGATAACTATACATTTTCTTGACATTGAGCTTGAACCTATGGCTCTGGCACCAAGCATCTGTTTCTGTAAGGCCCTTTTGTAGAATATCCACATCATTTGGGGATTCAATAATGGTTCCCAGTTTGCAGTCATCTGTGAACTTTGTTATCCAGAGTCCCTTAGTGTTGGCCTGCACTTCAGAGAAGTAGATGCCAAACAAGAGCGGTCCCAGGACTGAACCCTGAGGTACTCCACTTATCACTTGTCTGGAGCTGGATTTGGAGTTGGCTACTTTACAGTGTGGGTTCTGTCAGTAAGTCAGTTGGCAACCCATCGAGTGACATAGGGATTAATGCCCAGCTTACTAAGTTTATCTATGATTCTAGAGTGGGTTATGGTGTTGACAGCCTTAGCGAGGTCCAGATAGGCTGTAGAATTCAGGAGTCAAACTTTCAGTTCCCATCTGCATGGTTGTCATGAAGTTTGTCACTTCTGACTTGAGTAGCATGAAGTTGGGCTTGGAGAAGTTTTTTATGGAGGTTTCCTTACTGGGGGGTGGGATGTAGATGTTAAGGGTGATTAGTTTATGGTCTGCCCTGACCAACGAGGGGTGACCTTAGGTGTGGAGCATCGATAGCCCATGTTAGTAATGACCAGGTCTAGGATATTGGAGCCCCTGGTAGGACTATGGATTAGTTGATCCAGTGCATTGGAATTTAGAAATTCCAAGAACCATTGGGCAAAGATGTTGGTACATGAGTAGTTTTCCCAGTTAATGGTGGGGTAGTTGAAATCACCAAGTATTAGGGTGTTTGGTTGCATCTTAATACTTTCCAGTATGTTTAGAAATGTGTAGTGAGAATCTTGGGGTATGGTAGGGGCTCTGTAGCAAGCTGCAATTTGGATTGCAGTCTTACCTAGTGTTAGATGCATCCGGAGAATTTCAGACACATTGTGTTGGGCAACTAGCCTGGTGGTGTGAATATCCTTGTTGAATATGGACACTCCTCCACCTTTAGTGTTTTGGTCCTGGTTTGGTGGCCAAAAAATGTGGTAAGAGTTGTAGCCTGGTATTGCAGGGGTGCTCTCTGGAGCCTTGAACCAGGTCTCAGTTACTGTACAAATATCGATGTTCTCCATTTTTATGAGTGCCTTGAGAGACTGCATTTTGAGGTTTAGACTTCTAGCATTGAGTGTTTTGTTCTTATGTATTTTATATTTGTGTTTTTATTTTTCAGATCATCGTTTATTGCTTTTTCTTTCATTTAGTGGAGCAGTGAGCTGCTGTGAGATTCGGTGGTCATTTTTTGGGTCTTGACCCAAGTCTGTGAAAAGTTTGTTGGAAAGAAGTTAAGAGGACTGCATTGGTCTCAGGTTTTGTATGTGGTTGATGAATCATAGGCTCATAGGATCATAAGATCATAGTAGGTTAATAGGCTATTGGCTCTGAGGCCCTTACAAGCCTAGCCAAGAATTCAGACCATGTTCTGACAAGTCAGAACCCAATGCCTTTGTCTAGCAGGGACACAGGTGGAAACCCAGGGGTGTATTTTCTGTTCCCCATCAAATTATCCAGGTTGCACTTAAAAGGAGTTAATAAAGTACTCTGCTTGACATGGAGAGGGAGTCTATTCCACAGAAGGGGGAACCTCTGGGACACAAATCTGTCCCCCCAAGTCTTATTGATGTCACTGACCAGGTTGAGGTCACGCATGTGGGTTACTCGAGTAGAGCTTGACTTGCAGATATGCAGCAGTCCCATCAAGGCAGGTCTGCAATTGCTTTGTATGCCAGACAGAGGTCACCTCTGAGGAGTCTGCATGAGAATGAGTATTGGGACAGGGCTTTTAGACTATCTGTGTGGGGTATATGTTTGAGGCCCTGGATTCTCCTGGTGAAGAACCTCTCTGGTTTCTCCAGCTGCTGCATGTGCTTTGTTAGGCACATGCCAAAAGGGGCACTGCACTCAGTAATGGGTCTTATAAGTGAAGAATACAAGGATGTTATGACCTCCTTGTCCCTGGATGAGATATACTTACTAATGAGGTGGGCCATGTAGAAAGCTTTCTGTACAATGGAGGCAATATGATGGTCAAAAGTCAATTTGCTATCAACCTGGCTGCTCACCTCCTTCATGACTGATTGCGTGCTTAGGACCTTGTTATTAATGTGATCATATGTGGGGACATCACTCTCCCCAAAGGGGGTGATGATGCATTTTTTGGCATTCAGTTTGAGGCCATGTTTCTCGCACCAGTCATTTGTTTGGATGAGACTCTCTTGGAGGATGTCCACATCACTAGGGGAATTGATGACAGCATCCAGCCTGCAGTCTCATGCAAACTTGGTCAGCCATAGCCCACTGATTTTGGCCTGCACCTCAGAAAAGTATCTTCCGAACAACAGAGGCCCCTAGATTGATCCCTGGGGTACACCACTCGCTACGGGTCTACTGTTTGAGGTGGCTTCCCCTGTTTTGACTAAGTGGATTCTATCAGTGAGCCAGTCTGCTACCCATCTGGTAACATACGGATTTATGTCTAGTTGAGAGAGTTTATCTATTATACCCGAGTGGGGAATAGTATAGAAGGCTTTGGCCAGGTCAAGGTGGGCGGTGTGCACAGTCTTCCCATCACCCATGGCTTTTTTGACTGTCTCAAGGAAGTCGACCAAATTTAAAAGGCATGACCTCCTCTTGATGAAACCAAACTGTGTGGGATCAAGTGTTTGGGGGTTGCCAATGTCCCTGTTAAGGAGGTCCATGATAATCTATTCCATGGCCTTGCAGATCAGGCTAGTAAGGCTGATGGGTCTATAATTTACTGGATCAGTTGATGCTCCGCCTTTGTGCAGAGGGATGACTGTGGCTGTCCTCCACTTGGCTGGGATAAAGCTGGTACTCAGGCTTTGACTGAATAGGGTGCTACAAGTTCCTGCCTAAGTTCATGTAAGATGCAGCCTGGGATGTTATCAGGGGCCATGAAGGCTGTATTTTTTGCCTTTGCAAGGTCAGTGATGACTTGCTTCTTAGAGGTAAGGGGAGGGGGGGCAGGTGCTGGGGATGTCCTGAATTACTCATGGGGGAACAGAGGGGTGAAGTTTTCACTGAACCTGTCTACCAGCAGGTTGGCTATATTTATGGCATTTGTGTATGTGGTGTCCTTGACCACCAGTTCTGAGCAGATCTGAATGCTTCCTTTGAGACTGCGGACACATGTGGAAGAAGGCCTTATGATTGTCTTTAGTAGATGTGGCCAGTTTGGACCTGATGATTTCTTCGGAGGATTTCATTAGTGCTCTTATCTGCTTGTTCAGGCTAAGGAGAGATTGCTTCCAATTAGGACCTGCCCCTTCTTGATCCTGGACAGCATTTTTTCTTTTTATTATAGAGTTTATGTATTGCAGATGTCCACCAGACAGGTTTACTCTTCCTTGAGGAGGAGGATTTTGTCCTGTCTGGCATTTCTGATTCCATGCAGCTATATAAATGCTTGTATAGAACACTGGTGTAGGTTTGGACATATGTGCCAGTTCCTATGGAGAGGGAGGGGGCTGTAAAGCTGTTTATTCCTTCCTTCAGGAGGCTGTAATCAGTTTTGTAGAAATTTTTTTGATTGACCATAGCTGAGGGGGAGTCAGGGGAGAACGTGACTTTGAAAGTGACTGCTTTATAGTCAGATCTTATTGGAGAGGATGATGCTGTAGGGATGCTGCAGTGGTTACTCATGTTGGTTAATACCAAGTCCAAGATACTATCACCTCTTGTGGGGGTGTCGGCCAACTGGTCCAAGGCATTTGTATTGACAAAATCAAGAAATCTCTGGGCATTTGTGTTTTGGCATAAGTAGTTCTTCAAGTCTATGATTGGATAGCTAAAGTCTCCTAGGAACAGGGTAAAGGGTTGAATCTTGCTAGATTCAAAGAGGTCCAGATAGGTGGAGTGGGCATCTTGAGTAAAAGATGGGGGACTGTAGCTAGCCATGATTTGAATAGGGGTCTTGTAAATGGTTAACTGTATCTAGAGTATCTCCTGTGCGTCATACTGTTTGGAGGTGTGTATGTCTTTAATATACATTGCAACTCCACCTCCTTTTGCTTTGCTCCCCACGGTTTGGGGTCTGAATGTATGATAGGATAAGTAACCTGGTATGACTGGGGTGCTCTCCACAGTTGTGAACTAGGTTTCTGTGAATGCACAAATGTCAGCATCTTACAGGGTTAAGAATACTTGCAATGAGTGCAGTTTCATGTTTAGACTCCTAGCATTTTAGCAGCATGACCTTTAATTTGTGTTTTGATTTAATTTTCATGTTGGTAATTTTGATCTCATGTCATTGCCTAAAAAAGGCACTATGGGGGAGGCAAGAGCCTTTGCCAGAAGCCTGAAGCCCAAGGGAGACAGATGCAGGCCATCTTTGTCAAAGCATTGTGGTCTGTTGATCATGTCTTCCCAGACTGTCAGGTAATGAATCCCCTTGGAATGACACCAGAAACTAAGCCAGTTGTTAAAGTCAATCATTTTTTGTTTGTATTGAGGCATCATTCTGGGTGACAGTAAAATGCTGCTTTAGGCTAGGAACATACCTGCCTGGGACACATATTCAGTGATCTCGATCATGTCCCGCTTCATATAGTCGAGGGAGGTATGTCTCAAGTAATTCATGCCAACATGGACTATGACAAAGTCATAACAATACCTGTTGTTGAGAGACTTCAGTGCATGGGTGATATGGCGGATTCTGGCACCTGACAAACAACTAACCGTGACTTTCTCCTTATCCATCCTGATGAGGGGAATATCTGTGTGTTTCACAATGGAATCTCCTATGACTAATATGTTGGATTTATGTTTAGGTCTTAGCGGCTGTGAGACACAGGTGTGGACTATGTGTGGTGTGTGGTTTGGTGGGCAGTGGGGTTCGCGTGTGTTTTTGCCGCGGAGGTCTCTTTAGTTTGGGTATGTTTTTGTTGAGTATCTGCATATGTGGGTGTGTGTTGTGTAAGTGTGGGTGGTCTTTGAGGTGTGGTGTTTGCATTGACAATCTTCTCAGTGTCAGATATACTGTCTTCTGAGTGAGAGCATAGACTCTAGGTTCTTAATGTAATTGCATCTTTCACAAATTGTGTTCCTAGGTAGTAGTAGTAGATGGTTGCCCATGTACATGAGGCATTTGTTATGCTGTCTCAGGATGCCCATATCAACCAGACTGGCAGGAGTAGGAAATTGTCCATCTATATTTGTCAGAATCTGAGGGAGAGGCCAGAGTGAGGGTGGAAGGTCTAAAAGGGGTACTACCAGGTGATCCCAGTACTACTAAGGAAAAATCTGTAGCTGGAATACCTTGCAATGGGTTAAAAACAGTGCAGTTGTGGTGCATGACATGCAAACAAGCCCAAATCAGCTGAAATGCTGTGTTTATATAACACAAAATAGAAGGTTCTAATAACACAGAAATCTAGCCAATCCTGCTAGTCCCTGCTTTCATTACCATTTGTAACAGACAATGTCCAGGCATCCCTGCTACTCTCACTAGCAGAGGACATAGGCCCCTACCGACACAAGATGGCTGCCAGAAACACAGAAGGCAAACACAAGATGGCTGCCAAAAACACAGAAGGCAAAAATAAACAGCTCTGGGTGTGGCAAGCCTTGTATCCACACTATGTTACTCAATTTAAGTGTAAGAACACAGTAAAACTCACAAAAAGCACAGATTAACCACTTACAAACAAAAACAGAACTCAAGATTGAAAAAATACAGTTAAACACTAATGAAATGCAGTAAAATGCAGTTAACAGTAACACATTGCAGTAAATAGCAATGAAATACAGTTAAACAGTAATAAAATGCAGTTAATCAGTAATTGCTTTAAACCAACGCAAATCTGATAAATTAGCCCACAATCACAACAGTAAAAAACAGCTCAAATAAAGCGGCAATTCAGTAGAATACTGTTATCAGTTTAATCAGGCTACCGACAAGCAGTATCAAAAGTGGCAAACTAAATGCAATTGAACTCCTAAACATCAAGCAGCAAATTGAAGTAGGAGAAGGCACACTATGTTTTTTTAAGTAGAAAGTAAGGAGACTGAAGATAATTCAAAGTTAAGGGCATAAAGGGGTGGGCCTTCACAACTGATCACACTGTACTCAGTAGAATGAACTGATGAGATAGGTGGGCCTTCACAACTGATCTCATTGTACTCAGTAGAATGAGGAGATGCAATGGGACTGGGAGGAGTGCCCCATATCAGATTTATAGTAGATGCATGCAACTGAAAAACCACCAAGCTTTAAGACCACTACAACAGTTGGGCAGATGGGTGGGGATACAAGATCAGAACCAAGGTAAAGATTCACTTCACTAAGCCTAAAAAACAGTTGCACAGTTTAAACAGATATGCAGCAAATATTGTTTTAGTTAATCAGAAGTGCAGAAAACAGTTGGAAATAAGGACTTATATTTTGTAGTCTCACAGCAGATCTTTGGTAAACAGCAGGCCAAGGGCAGAAGGCCTAACTCACTGCAGCTTTGAGCAAACAAGCACAAATCTTTTTAAACACTGGCTATTTAAGGCAGAGAAACAGGAACCAGCCAAAGTTCAAATTATCCAATCAAAAGCACCTTAAAACAGAGCCCTGTAGCAGTAACTCTAGCCAGATTAGACCAAACTGAAACTCCCTCCCAAGAAGCATCAGTTAGGCCTCTCTAGACAAACAATTAACTGTACTACAAGCAAAGGTCATAAACAGTACTAGATAGAGCTCTATGCTAGTGTTTTTCAAGTGCATCAATGAGTAAAATGAACAGAATCATGTCTGAAGCCTTCTAGTCCTCATATAGTTATTGCACATTTGAGGAGGAAATGATATGGGAGTTATCCAATACGTGAAGCAGTTGTCATAGATTATCAGGAATATGTTTTTATTTATACAATGATTTCTGGATGTATAAATTGTTTAAGCAGCTATTTTACTAAAGTTGGTTTGGAGAAGGGCTGTTAAGCTGGCAGTAGTTGAAACGTCAAAACATTTCATTAATCATATAATGGTTGGGCCAGAATCTTCAGTTGGTTTTATGATACTGGAACATCTAATTTTCAGTGAAAAGCCCCAAGACGGTATCCTAGTGATGGGGTGCATCTTATTGATGTCGGTCTTAACTTTTTTAATGTACACGTGGCTCTTCTAGTTAAGGATGTTGCTGCTGGTTTCAATTAAAGATATCATTGCAGGTTTTAGTTGATCTGTTGGATTGTTTAGAACAAGTCATGGGGAGCAGGCATCCATGGAGGGGAGGTGGTCTGGTTGGTTTTTGGTGGCTTGTCTCTCTGAAGTTAAGGCTGCATTTCCCCATTATTTTAATGGATCTTAAGGAAGAAGCAAGGTGAGTGGTACGGTTGTGCTGATGGAAAGTTTTTAATGGTCAAGAGTGAGTATGCTGCTATTAATGCTGTCAGTGTGGTTGCCTCATAGGTGAGTGGTGTCAAGGCACATACAGTATGAATTGCAGGTGAGTAATCTGCTACATGCCTGCTAAGTAATGTGAATGGTTTCTTATGCTATCTGTTTACAACCTTTTTTTTATCATTTTTATTTTATATTTCTTAATTAACATTGATAATATTCCAATTTTGTTTGTTTCTTGTGTATGGGTAGAGCATAGACAACTCTCTTTCTATCGCTCAATATATACATTTTATATATATATATATATATATATATATATGTGTGTGTGTGTGTGTGTGTGTGTGTGTGTGTGTGTGTGTGTGTGTGTATATATATATATATATATATATATATATGTGTGTGTGTGTGTGTGTGTGTGTGTATATATATATATATATATATATATATATGTATATATATATATATATATATATATATATATATATATATATATATATATATATATATATATATGCAGAAAGAGATATAGATATATATTTAGCAGGGGGGTGTGGGGGGCTAGGAAGTTCGAGGTCCGGTGCGTTCGATATTATGAGCGTTCTCAATTTGTGCGATTTGCTCATATGATATAGACCCACTCTCTATATATATATATATATATATATATATATATATATATATATATATATATATATATATATACACACACACACACACACACACACACACACACACACACACTTATATATAGAGAGACAGAAAGATGTGTGTGTGTGTGTGTGTGTGTGTGTGTGTGTGTGTGTGTGTGTGTGTGTGTGTGTGTGTGTATGACATGGGTGTGGTAATGTGTATTTTGAATCAGGTTGACCAGAGAGAATCTTTGGGTTTCTTAGGGAAACCAGCAGGAATATGACCAAGATATCATGGAGGTGCTTGTTCTCCTCATTGCCCGGCACTATGCCTCTTTAACCTGCACATGATGTTCTACTATATGATGCAGAAAAATGTATAAGAGCTCACCTATACAATGGCAAATCCAGAATACAGCACTCCCCTTATGCATCATGTTTGTTTCATCCATAGAACAAGACACAAAACCCAGTGTAGAACCAGTAGCCATAGTTATTTGATTTTCTAACATCATAATGATTAAATAGCTTGTAGAGGCAATGACACTGACAAGTGGAAACAGTTCACAGATGGTTAGTGTTTATTAATTGTAAAATGGTAGTTCATTAACTGATCCCTAGCACTGATTTCCATAAATAGTCAACAGAGCAAAATGTTTTAATAATATAATAATATTCTGCTTTTAAACTTAAGCTATGCAGAATATTCTACCAAACACATGGCAATAGATCCCAGTTTTAAAAGCCATTTTATTATTTTCTCTGAGAATATTACTTACTTATATCATCATTGTGTAAAGACTGTTACATTTTTAATTGAAAGCAAAAAAGTTATTAAACAACAAACCTATTTATTTATTTATTTATTTACTTACGTATTTGTTCACTGGGACAGTGGGACTGGTCTGTTGACCCTTTCCGGTCATTACCCAAGCTCAAAGAGCAGAAAATACATTACAGTCTTTCAATCAACACTATTATATACAAACTGCATACATATCAAAATTCAAAACATAATAGCAAGACTGAATGTTGATAGGGTAAGATTAAAAGATCTAGTTAGAGTGCATTGAGAAAAAATATATACATAAAACAGGCAACGATGTCAATTAAATATGGTGCAGTCATATTTACAATAAAACGTCTATATGTATGTGAAATTTCTGCGTATAAGATGACACACTAAGAGGCTGAGAAAAGTTTATTAAATGCATTCTATTATTCTAGATATGGGAAGGAAAGTTACATGACCATTGTCATGGTAGCAGCTACAGACAGATTCATTAAAGAGATGCTCTTTAAGTGAATCTTTGAAGATTTTAATGGTTTCTACATTTCTGATATCTACAGCAGGTGATTCCAGATAGCAAGCCCCAGTCTAGAGTAGGATCTCTCACCTGCAGCAATTTGAAAAGGATGATGTACTAGAGAGAAAGTGTTGTCTTGTGCTCTTCTGCGTACATAAGGGTTGTCTTGTAAAGGTAGTTTCACCCTTAAAGGGGGACTAGTGATCTTGTTTTAACACCCTGTCAATTAGAGTTATGACAGCTATAACTGAGAGTACTGCTTTATGGCAGAATGACAAATTCCATAATCTCCAGCAAACTTATCAGATATAATACTTTGCCTCAAAGGCTTTAACACATATGCCTGATAATGGCATAAAATCATATAAAAGTTTCCTTGATCAACACATGTTCTTCTAATTGGACAATACATGAATCTCTTTTGTTGATTGTATTGAAGTTGTACTGCTAAAAGTATGCAATAGATCTATTGTATTAATTCCTACAGGTTCATAGGTAAGTACTAGGAGCCAAAAGGTACCCTGGCTTTTACCACCCAAGAAAATGATTTTCCTGTGCCCCTGTCGAGCAGAGCCACAGAAGTGATCACCGGGGTGAATTTTCTATTTCCCATCCAATCATCAAGATTTTTCTTGAAGAGTGCTAATGAGGAGCTCTGTTGACATAGATAGGTAGTCTGTTCCAGAGTATGGGAAGTCTCTGGGACAGGAATCTATCCCTCCAGCATGTTCTGTTTAATGTGGTGACAAGGTTTAGGTCCCTACAGCGTGTAGTTTGGAGGGATTGGGATTTCTTTAAGTAGAGAATGTTCAACTGCTCTGGGTTTGACATAGCTTTGTATGTTAGGCAGAGATCACCTCTGAGTAGGCGATATGCGACGGAGTAAAGCTGCAGTTTTTTGAGATGAGACACACACACACACACACACACACACACACACACACACACACACACACACACACACACACAACAATTTAAAACAGCATTATCTCACACATTTATGGAACCATCTACATGAATTATAGAAAGACATCTGCTATGTCAAACCAAGAGCTGTTGGACATGCTCCACTTAAAGAAATCCCAGTCCCTCCTATACCATTTTAACTTAGCCTATATACAGCCCTTGTGCTTCAGCTGTTATTAGGCATGGGGATCATTGAGGACCCCAACCAAAATTCACAGTTACCCCAAGCATTGTCCAGGTAAGTGACTTGCACAAAGTTGCACACTAGCCAAACAACGTTTGATGGAATCAAACTGTACATGACAGGAATTACACCTCCTGGATATAACCCTCTGTGCCAACTGCCAGACTTATGGCAGATGTCTTTCTGTAATTCCTGTAGATGGTTCCATAAATGTGGGAGATAATGCTGTTTTAAATTGTTCTGTGTGTGTGTGTGTGTGTGTGTGTGTGTGTGTGTGTGTGTGTGTGTGTGTGTGTGTGTGTGTGTATGAGTGTGTCTGTATCCACCTTACCATCTTATTTAGTTGTATCTCATGTCAATATCTGTCTGCTATTTCTTGTACCTATATAATGTCATTGTCAAAAAAAAAAAATAAGACCAAATAAGAATCAAGATCACTGTGAGTCACGCTAAGGAATTAAATGCTTTAAAAAATAATCCCACAGCCTTATAAATGTAGAGATAGAGAGAGAAATATTTTCAATCAGGTTAGTAAGTGATCACAGCAGCACGAATGCTTTATCCCATGTCATGAAACCTCATCTTTGAATGGTATGCATAGTGCATCAGTAAATACCCAGTACATACAGACAAACTTAAAATTCTTTAAATAGGTAACATCAATAATATGAAACTGCTTCCTAAAATTCCTGCCAAAAAGTGAAAAATGCTAATTTTGTCTCATTTAGCAGCTGGGTAGAGAAATGCTCATTAGTTTTAAGAGGGTTAATCCTTTTAACTTTTGCATATTGATATGCCAATTATGCCTAATTGTACAAGAGGCATCAGTCAAGGTAATAGTGCATAAACACATGAAAGTTATTAAGTACATCCCAACATGTAATAAAGTAGGTGTTAATTGGTAGCTGAGTTCTACAGGCTATTGAGGTGGATAATTCAGTGAGAGATGGATCACTTGTAATTTCTCTGCATAATTCCATTTGCAGTCTCATGCTGTGATGTTTTCATGCTTGTCAAAAACAACTGGAGCTTTAGTGCCTTTTGTTACTCATACCCAATGAAAGTACAAAAGCGATCATTAAATATAGTTAGCTTTTCAACTTCAATCAAAGGTGCAGTGTTTGAGATGGCATATCATTCGTACTGTTTACAACCTTTATCCAATGCTTCATGCTACCTGTTCTGTACATAGCCGGAATAATATGAACACAATTAGTTATGATTTGAACTCTAATTTACATGAATCCAAGCAGGATTTAATTCTTTCAAGCTTCATTTTCTTGATCTTTATGACACGCAGTGTAAAGACATTTGTCAATAACAAAAAAAAAACACTTCTTTAGCAATCAGAAAAGTCCATATTCGCTAAGATGTAATAGCTTTTTTGTCAAGCATTGTATTATTACTATGAAACTAAATACAGCTTGCCTACATTTAAACAAACATTAGTAGTGATATTGTATAATACTTCTCTTTGGCTTGAAATTAATGTCATCTTGTAATATAGAACTTTGTCTATTGTCTTGTATTTAATTAAAACAGCATCATTCAGCCGATGTAGATTACCAACAGAGAAATAAACAGAGCATCTTCACAGCAAGGAGCTCACTCAAGCGTAGAAAGATAATGATCTGTTCTTCCACCTAGCTCTTCCCATCCATTTTTGACATAAATAACATCTCAGTAAAGTAACAGACATGATTCTTTTTAGCATCAACTTAAGCACAACAACATAAAATGCAAAGTATATTTCAAGACTGACTCAAAAGAGAACAAATTCCACATTGCTCTAATGATGACTGTAATACACATAGCCATATGCACAGCAAGCTGACTACCCCAGCATCATTCACAGGACAGAGGCATACAAAATAAGGCAGCAACATTAAAAACTAAAAATAATATATCTGTCTATTTTTATATTTAATATTATATATTATATATACATGTATATATCTATATCTATATATATTATATATATATATATGCATCTCTATCTGTATCTTTCTATCATTATGGGATCATAACATAGAATTACTGCTAAAATCTAAGTGCTTTATGATTCAGTCACAGGATCTTAAGTCGAGTGCTTTGCTTTCTGGTCATCATATAATTGTCTTTCATGTACCACAGTGGGGTCTATATTATATAAGCGAATGCACTAAATTGCAAGCTTTATTTAACCGTCATACTAACACTGAAAAAACAAAATTTCGAACAAACAGATCAGCAATTTTTTTTCCCCAGGGGGAAAAAATCGCTGATCCATTAAAAAAAAACACAAAATAAAGTGGGGGCTTCACCCCCCCGCCACACCCACCTATTTAAATATACCAACTCCGAGATTGCACCACAGTGGAGGAAATGGCAACATCCCGAAAACGGCCCAGTGATTTTTTTTTTTTGGTAAACAAATAAGTAAATTATCTAATTAAAGCATGTTTGTTTCTTCCACCATCAGCAAAATATGCATTTACTATTTATTGTTTGCAAGTCATATTCTTACCAAATATACATCTCGCAGTATATGTTTGCATTAGTAGTGCAAAATGGAAAGCAATTCCCTTTTATTTTTCAACATATATTGAGCCATTTGAATATATAACTGAGGAAACATGATGCTCTTTATGTTTCTATAATCTGATGTGTTAGAATAATATCTTATCTGATCAGATTTTATGAAAAACAACAGAAAATTAGCTAGTATGGCAGGGGACAGACCTAAACACAAAGGAATATGCACAAAGTGTATTTCCTTTTGTATACTTATATAAGCATATTGTAAAAGAGAGAGAGAGAGAGAGAGAAGGAAAATGGAGGGAAAGACTAAACAGAAGGGGTTATACACAAAGTACATTTTCTTTAGTATAGCTATTTTAGTGTTTTGCAAAGTAATCGATACTTAGGCATTGCAGGGATATCTGCTGCCTGTTACATATGCATGTTCCTCTCTACATCCTGCAGTTCTGGTGACAGTTGTGAAAAAAAACTGATGAAAAACACTTCAAGCTCTTATGCAGTGCTTGTCTGTTCAATCCCGAGCCAAAGGCTATAGTCTCAGTTATAGCACTGTTCACTCCCAAGCCAGAGGCTATAGTCTCAGTTATAGCACTGTTCACTCCCGAGCCAGAGGCTATAGTCTCAGTTATAGCACTGTTCAATCCTGAACCAGAGGCTATAGTCTCAGTTATAGCACTGTTCACTCCCGAGCCAGAGGCTATAATCTCAGTTATAGCACTGTTCACTCCCAAGCCAGAGGCTATAGTCTCAGTTATAGCACTGTTCACTCCTGAGCCAGAGGCTATAGTCTCAGTTATAGCATTGTTCAATCCCGAACCAGAGGCTATAGTCTCAGTTATAGCACTGTTCACTCCCGAACCAGAGGCTATAGTCTCAGTTATACCACTGTTCAGTCCCGAGCCAGAGAGTATAATCTCAAGCAAGCAGTCCTCCTGAGTACACCAGAAAGGGTTTTACTCAATTGTAGAATACAGCAAGCACTTTATTTAAGTCAGACCAGACAATATTAACACCCTTAATGTAATCACAGTGTTTTCCTCTTATAACAAACAGAATAGAATTGTTATTTTAGAATTATATTGACGTACTTTTAATAAATTCAGTTTCAAAGTGATTAAATTAATGCTTGTTAATTGAGACATTTTCATTGGTGGATTTTAATTATTAAGGTTGTATAAGCAAAGTTCAAAGTCATTGTATGTATCTGGTGAAGTCTGTTTGTTATAAGATGAAAATGCTGTGTTACTTTAAGGACATTAATATTGTCTGGTCTGACTTGAATAAAGTGCTTGTTGTATCCTACAATTGAGTCAAACACTTTCTGGTGCGCTCAAGACTGTTTCCTTGGTTGCTTTGTACTTTTGAGCACTATTCCAAGATTTTTGTCAGTTTTGTAGACTATAATCTCAGTTATAGCACTTTGAGCTGAGGAGTACAGAAGTTATGGCTATTCAGACATAAGCCAAATGACAGTCACTGGAATACATTGAAATATTGGATCTCATCAAAGCAAATAGTTACTTTCCCCCCTTTGCGATGGAGTAAGAACAGTTCTATTTTTTCTGTTGGTGGTTGCATTGCTAGAGAATGTCTTTTACACTTGAATCCTCATTCCTTTAATATGGTACCAGTTAATTTCTGAAATTACAAATTTTGACTTGGAATTTTATTATCCAGATAGAAAAATTAAAAGTCTACTGACCATTCTGATACATCTGTTCACTCAGTCTGGTTTCAGTTATACTATCTGCCTCTTTCTTCTTATAAAAGTCAGGGGATAATCTTATTTTGATAATTTTTCTGTGCAATATGTACCTGTGGCCGAGGACCTCATTTTAAAAGACAGAAGTAGATTTAAAGCTAAGGAAAGGAAAAATAAAAGTGGTTCTGTTTCATATTATCATGCAATGAAGGAAATACAATGAAAATGTGAAAAATTTAAACAACCATCAATACTTTTATTACTGAAATGACTCTATATTATATAACAGTAATGATTAAATATAAGAAATACTTCCTTATGTATTCATTTATTTATTTATTTTATTTATTGACATTTGATTACTGGGAAAGTCTGAGTAGAAGCCCATTTTCAGTGGAGGCCTGGGGTGAAAGGCTCCAATTTTTTTAAAAAACATTTTAAGAACAATAATTTTACAAACTTCTAAAATAAAACAAAAACGTCTGCAGTTAAAATAACTACAACACATTAGACATAATACAAAAACATTGGTTAAAAATTTATGCAAGTTATATGACAATCAATTAATATTTAGAGAAATTTTAGACAGTTTGCAGAGAAATTAAACATATGTTAGTCTAATACAAATAGGAACTGCATATGAAGTGAAGGAAAATAGGCGTATGGTATATTTAGAGGGAAAGTCAGAGAAGAGAATTAGATAGCAGTAATAGAGTAAGTGAAGACGGGAGAGTAAGGAGGTATAAGGAATGAAAAGGTACTTGTTCACATTTAGGGTTTTGAACAAGAACATAGACAGATTTTAGCTATGAAGCTTTTCAGAGCAGTTTTGAAAGATGGGAGGGTGGGTATAAACCTCATGGATGCAGGTAAGGTGTTCCTGGGCTTAGCAACCTTGTACGAATACAGACAATGCCCAGCAGATTTGCTAGATTTGTAGACATGCAGGATTTTTTGGTCACTGGACCACAGTGACTGACTATGAACATAATTGTATTAAATGTTTTTTGGTGCTGGACAGGCAGATGAATACTTGATAATTTAATAGGTGGTAAAAGGTATATATGTTAGTTGATGTGGCAGTTCTAATCAATTTAGGCTTTTCAGTGCTATACAGTGGTGGGTTCTGAAAGGGGTATGTGCTGCAAATTTAACAACTTTGTTATAACATTGATCAAGTTTTAACTTTTGTGAAGCCTGGACATTAGTAAGGATGGGAGCGCCATAAATAAGAGGGGGAGAAGATAAGTAGTGGCAAGTGCAGTTTTAGTTGCGTCAGTGAGAACGTTTCTAGCTCTGTACAGCATCATTAGTTTTTGATGAGCTTTTCTTATGCAGTTTTGTACATGCAGATTGAATGTAAAATTATCATCCACTATTACCCCTAATAGTTTGCTATGAGAAGTGACTGCAGTGGTTGTATTATCAAGAGAGAGGACTTTAAATTTAGTTTTTTAATGAGAGAGTATTTGAGGAAAAAAGTAGCAGTTTGGTCTTTTTTGGGCTGAGTATGAGTTGTGAGTTATAAAGTCATGTTTCAATGACTGTAAAGCTTCCTGAGTAATTTTATTGATTTCTACCATGTTGTCAGATGTGCAAATGAGAGAGGACTCATCTATGTATTGTATTGTATTAGGGTGGCCTGTTGTGTGGAAGTATAGAGGGTGTTGGTGAAAATGTTAAAGAGTAGTGAACTAAGGACAGAGAGCATGGAGTGCCATTTTACTGACTAATACCTATTGGACAGGTAGCTTTTGAACTATAGAAGGGTGGGCTGATACAGACCTAGTGAGGACATTGGCGGTAGAAGTTTGCTGTGACAAACTGCATTGAAGGCTTTAGACAAGTCTAGAAATAAGGAAGAGACTAGTTAGCCTTTATCTCTAGCTTTATTGACAGTATCTATATAGATTAGTAGGGCAGTGCTAGTACTATGGGAAGGAGGGTAGGAGTTCTTCCTGCAGGATATAGTCTAGCAATTGTTTTTGAATACATTTTCAAGTACTTTTGTGAGGGGAGATATGATTACTATAGATCTACAGTTATTCATGTCTGTTGTATTTCCTTCTTTGTGCAGATGGATAATGTGTGTCTTTTTCTAGAGAGAGGGAACATGAGATTATTGGACTGATATATTTATAAGGATTGAGACAGGATAGGCAATGGTATTGGCTGCTATTTTTGATTAGTCACTTGGAAGGTCATCAGCTGAAGAAGAACACAGTTTAAGTTTAAGAGTAGTTTTATATATGATGTGGGCACAGGTTTGAAGGTGAAAGTTGATATGGTGATATGTCGCTTTTAGGCAGGGTTGGGATTTGATGTTGAAGAATCCTTTGTTAGAGATGCTACACTATATATAAAATAAGAGTTGAACTGTATTGCAGGTTTGAGTGGTGAGTCATCAGGAAGGTTTGGGGATGCATTTTTGGCAAGGATGTAAGATTCCTTTAATGGATGTCCAAATTTTAAGGTTGTGTTTTTAGCATTATTCATTATAGTAAAGTTTTTTGTTTTTATTTATTTGCTTTTTAGTACAATTGTGAATAGTCTGAAGTTTTCAAGATATTGACGTGTTTTATATGTTTTCCATTCTTTCCATGCTTTTTTTTCAATCCTACATTAGCATTCTATTCATTTTTATAGGCAAATTTCATTATTTGTTTTCAGTCTCTTTCTTCTAGGTGGTGAAAGGCTATTTAGAAAAGTTGTATTGAATTCAATTACATAATCATCTAAGGGGAGGATTTTTAGGGCCTTCCACTTAATAGCTGATTGTGTATTAAAAAAACATTTCTGGGTTAAACTTGAAAAGGTTATGTGTTGTTTTATAACTGGATGTGTGAGATGTCAAGTTGTATAGATTGGGACGATCACTGAGAGAGTCTAATATTGTACCTGTGGTGGAGTATTTGCTAGGGTCTGATAGTAGGCTCCAGTCTAATAGAGAATTTGATGTTTTGCTATGTGTGGGGCTTGATTAGTTGTTTAAAACCAAAATAAGTTTGAGCTAGATGTAGGGGAGATGGAGTTTATGTCCAGCTAATTAACATTCATATCACCTAGTGGTACATATGCTTCCAAGCCTTCTTTATCTTCAATTGAATTACACACAACTGAATTTTCAGCACTAAAAAGTATAACTCATAAAAAAAGCATCTTTTTTTAGAGAACAACCCCCAGCCCCCTTCACTACCACACCCCTCTAACTCTTACGTCACACTATGGTGCAAAAAAAACAGCACTAAAAGTTTTCCTGTCATCTCACATAATCCAACAAACTGTGTTAAAGCATACCACATCATACAAAATTCAGTCAACAGACACTTGAGGAAAAATATCTCAATGTAGTTTATAGTAATCATCATGGACAAGTATCATTCCATGTCTTTCATCAGGGAAGCCATGTCTTTTTATTTTACAGTAAAATTTTAGTATATAAACAGCATATAAAGTGGCTTATCTAAAAATACTTTGACAGTTTCCATATGAACCAATGCCAATACAAAGCTCTGTTAGAAGCTAGTAGATGTTTATTTTATTTTACTTTTTTTTATCTGCAAACCTTTTCTTACCGGTTTCAAGCCTTGTCCACTGTCTGTTAAGATCATTGACTTGGTCTGGTTTATTCTGTCGGTGTTGCTGATGACGCTCTTTTTTCTCATTTGAACAGCTCCAGTATTTGCATGGCAGGGACTCTGTAGCTCTGCTAAGACAACACTAGATGATGTGGATTTCTGTGGGTCTAGCATTCCAGCCTGAAAAGTGCCACACAATTTAATTAATTTGATTGAGAGGAATAAAAAAACAAAAAAAAAATGCAATAAACTCTGAAATCAGCATTTGAATTTCATTAGGAGGAATAGAAGAAAAATTTCAATAGATCAGCGTTATCAATAACTGCAAATGTTTTACTAATCTGTACAACTAAACTACTAAACAGATTATTGCAAAAAGAAAAATAGCTTTAGGTTCATTTAAATTCTTTAAAGGGGAATACATTGTTAATGTGATAACATGCAGTACAATTGAAGAATCTTGAACTGAATTTTCCCATGTGCACAAAAACAACAGCAGAGAGTTGTTAGCATAAACTATAGAGGGAATCTGATATACAACTCCAATTCTCTGAATTTCATGACATAAGCAGGAATCTATTGATAACTTCCATGCAGATTTTTTCTTTATTAATTGTCCACACATATCCAGACACAAGAATATAAGCATTATTATTATTATTATTATTATTATTATTATTATTATTATTATTATTACAGGAGTTTTGGTTGAATATGCTGGTGAGACATATACTAGAAAAATAATATGAACTGTGTGGGCTGTCAGACTGGCAAAATATGAACTGCAAAGCTGTTTGAGCTGCAACTTTTATCTGTTTATTGTATTAATCAATTTATAGTTCTTGTCTTCATTTACCATTTAATTGGGAAGACGTGTAAAATTAGTTTGTCATTACAGCAGGAATTATCAAGACCCCTTGAAGCTGTACTATTTTCCTTAGTCTGCAAAACATATTGAAGAATAATTATGGACTTTAGAAAATAGTGTATGCTTTCAGTGGCTTGTTCAACCACAGACTGCTATTTTTGATGCTGCTGAGATGTGTGCAGTAATATTTCAGGGTGCTGGAAACATTTTAGAACTGATTGCATTATACTTATGGATATCTTCAGCTGTTTTGCCACAGCTTAAGCAATTCAGTTATTAAACTTTTATTAAGGACTTGTGCTTTCCATGTGGCACTATTCTGTTAGTCTGAAGACGTGAAATGCATCAGGGTAATCCAAAGATATAATGTTTGCACTCACTGAGGTTAATATTAGTATTGGGATAGCAGTGACTCATTCAGATTAGATTTGTGTCATTGGGGTAATATATTACATCGTACAGGATATCATGGCAACATACTAAGTATGGCTGTTACATTTAGTGGGTTGAATGTCATGTGGCTGCTAGTATACTTGTCTTTCAGTAAAGCTGGCAATAAAAGTGCACCTCATGTTTCTTCAGGCTGATTATAGTCCATTCTTGACTATGCTTCACTGAGAAGTATATATTATATTATATCAGAATAAAAGTGAAGTTAATGATAGCAAGGATATCTGTGCATTTCAGGATTAAAAGGAAAGACAATGTTAATTTCCACAGCTTGATATGTTGACTGCATAATGACCATGAGGAGAACCTCAACAAGTACTTTTGTCATATTTTAATACAATAATGATACAGTGTATTTAATGGTATGCATTCTGACAGTGTAAACATGAAAACAACGTTTTCTTTTTGAGTTCAAAGCCAGGTTTCAAGCCCTAACATTTTGTCTTTACATATCTGACTGTGACAGAGTAATTATTTTGTGTGTGTGTGTGTGTTTTGCCTAGAAAAAGCATTGAACCACCACTGTCATTCAAGAAGCAGCTAACATAGCACAGAGACACAGCTGTGCAGTTTGAAATAAAATTTTCGATACTAGGTGTGTTTATAAGAATGAAAGAAGAAAAGTCCAAACCCATTTAAACACATTTAGAGGTACTGTGGTCATCACAACCATTTCACAGAGGTATGAAAGACGAATTCTGTCTGTTTCACCAGATATGCAAGTTACTGCACATAAACAGGGATGAAAAGATAAAATGATTGTGGATGTAGTTCAAATGCATACCCAGACTATAGTACTTGGAAGATGTAAAACTGAGGGCACTCATTGGTGAGAAAAAAATGTACAATTGAAGACAAAAGCATTACTTTAAATATGGACACTGGAACAGAATGGAATGCAATATTTTATCAAATTCCACATTTAAATAACTGAAGTTGATATATTCTTTGTAGATGACAGATGCACTTTGCTGGCATCTTCTGTTCATAAACTGAACCTTGTGGAAGTGGATTTGCCTATTTGTTAAGTATGAACAAAGGAAATGTAAGTAATGTTTCATAATGTGGCTGGGAAATTCAGTATGTGATACAGGTATTCTAGGTCCATTAACGTGAGAGAAGATTGGCATGGCAAAAAGATTTCATGGTGTATAGGCAAAGGGAAATTCAAACCTTTGATCTGGCATCATCAAAAAAGCACCAAGAATGGCAAGTTGACAAACATTCCAGAATGTTCCTACCAATGCTAGTGTCACAGCAGTACATCACTGAGAACTTAAGCAGGATGTTGGTAAAAAAAGAAACAAACCTGTTTAATCATGGTGCAAATAATTCAAATGAAATGTTGCAGAGATTTGTATTTGTCTGTCTGTCTGTCTGTCTGTCTATCTATCTATCTATCTATCTATCTATCTATCTTTCTATCATCTTAGACATGTTGGGAAAAGGACCATTTCCAGGGGGACATGCATAAATTCCCAAAAGGAAGAGTCATAACAAAAGATGATAACTACAGGATAACTACAGATGTAGAACCTCAAAAATACTTTACAGATAATAATTCTAGAACACACCATAAGAAAACATTCAGTGCATGTTAATATAGAAAATAATATCCAGAAAAATGTAATCCAGAATTATTAGACAAAACCAATAAAAAAAAACAAACCAACAAATAAAACTGAAGAATACAAGTGGTGATACATGAATGACTTGTGGCAAAACATGTAAAAAAGTTACAGAGTAAGATTTAAGGTAGGAAATATTTTGATTAGTTCTTAACTATACAGAAGCTTGATTCCAGTGCTTTACTAAAACATGTACTAATGGCAGAATCACCAGGTTTGTAACTGGCTTTGCTATTTTCCAGATGGTATTGATTTGATGGCCTTAGGTAGAGAATACTAAGAAAACAAGCTGTTACGGTCCAGGCAAGGTGTTCCACTTGCTAACTTCTGGACAGTGTAATATTTCTGCAAACAAGTAACCTGTAAATGGTTCATCTCCCAGGCCCATGCTTACACTTATCAAAGGTATCAGAACTCGTCAGAAATTTGGGATGCATGGCTAGCCTTAAAAAAGCCATTGTGATTGTTAGCCTAGTAAACACCTATAAACCTATGACCCTATGAACCTATGAACTTATTTTCTGGGATCATTTAACTAAGTTTAGTTAAGACGGAGTGGCAATTTGAATTGGAAGCTTGATTTACTGCAAAATTAGCAATGCTGCTAAAGGCTGATATCAGTGATCATAATATTTGTTTTTTTTTTTCTGCTTTATTAACTTGAACACCAACCTTAAGATTCATGTTATGTGCTGCTCATCATTTAAATCATGCTATTGTCATGATCATAAGTAAATTGTAAAAATAGTGCTTTTTTCAAGGAGGCAAGCCTCCTCCCCTTTGCACCTCTAACATAGTGACAAGCCTTCACACTTCCAATGTTTTTACTGCATCCTTAACTTTGAACATCGTTTGTCTATACTCCCCTATACTCGGCACTTATCTGACCTATAATTGAGTATAATGCACAATTTAGCATATGCCATACTAAACACCTGCAGCAATTGGAGAGACCTCAGAGGTTTCTACCAAAGAAGATTAACTGTCTCCAGCATGTGCTTTATAGAGATCAACTAAAGTCCCTGTCACTGTACTGTGTATTATATAGACTTCTTGAGGGAGACTTATGCCTGGCCTATAGAGCAATTCATAACCCAATCCTAATGAACTTGCTGTAAATCAAATGGGACTAGAGCTACCCATTACAAGGACCTAAATATGGCCTGCAACTTCAATAACTTCAATAGGACAAATTCATCTCCCAGGAACTGCCACATCTGTGGAACAGGCTACCAGTTCATGTGAAACAGAGCACCTCTATGACACTGTTCAAGAGGAACTTGGATGAGTGAATGGAGCACAGTAAATTCTTACCCAAAATAGAGTCCGCAACCCTCAAGGACTAGGGCAGTCATCATTAAATGCAGTCTTAAGGTACTGACTAGCATTTCTATGGTATTACATTGGCATGAAATGGCTAGACCTAAAATTACCTATGGGTTGATAGCCTAGTAATCTCCTATGATCCTATGATATTGACTCAGAGATTGTTCCACCATAGAGAAAGTGTATTTACAGAAACATTCTGTTAATTCAAGCATCTCAGACTGAAGTACACAGGCAATTGCTCAGTTGTGATTGGATCAACTATAAGCAGCTGAAATATGAAATGCAACCATATCTTTTCCATAATAATTATATCATATAGACGTCCAGGGATTAGTGTACTCTCAGGTAGTCTATTGTTTGTAGTTGGGAGTTAAGCTGGTCCTGGATAATACAAATGTTCCAAGCTGTTAGTGAGCATCTCTGATGATATTTTGTATATGTAGTTCAAATGATAGATTACTATTGATGGTAACTCCAAAGTATGTCAAATGATAGGCAGTCGTGGTGCATCATCTATACCTTTTAGGGTAAATGTCACAGAGTCTGGTTATCAAAGATAATAATTTCAATTGTTTTCCTCTTTGGGAATTAAAACAATTTTAATCCATTCCATTAGTTTATTAAATGATGCCTGGAGTCCATTCTGTAACTTTTGTTGTGTAATTGTAAAGTTGATTAAAGGTGAATTGTCTGTGTACTGGATTAAGGTGATTTCATTACTGAATTTGCTTATGTCATTTGTATAATTCGAGAAAAGAAAAATTCTGAATATAGATCCCTGAAGGATACCAGTGTTGACTAAAAAGGAATCAATGTAAGTGTTTTGCCAGCTAACAACCTTTGTTCTACTGTGAACCAAGATCTACACCACCAAAATCCACACATAGTAACACAAAAACATTCACGGAGGCTCTCAATAATAATCTGTCTAAGCGACAGAGACCTCCAAAGCAGAAACGCAAGCAACCACCATCCCCCAACACAACCCAAATGAGACATAGCCCACAGACTCAATGTGCCACTCAAAACAACATACCCGACATACTAGTCATCGGTGACTCTATAGTCAGGCACACTGATGTCCCACTCACCAGGCTAAATAAGGAAAAGGTTACTGTCAGCTGCCTGTCAGATGCCAGGATCTGCCACATAACCCATGCACTCAGGTCACTCCATAGCAAGTACAAATATGACTCTGTCATTGTCCATGTTGGTGTGAATGACCTGAGATGTACCTCCCTGGACTACATGAAAAGAGACATGGAAGAGCTTTCCGATCTTGTAGCCCAGGCAGGTATGATCCTAGCCCTGAGTAGCATTTTGCCATTGCACAGAATGATACCACAGTACAAGGACAAAATGATTGACTTCAACAATTGGCTAAGCTTCTGTTGTCATTCTAAGGGGATCCAGTATCTGTCTGCTTGGGATGACATGGTCGACAGACCACGATGCTTTGCCACAGATGGCCTGCACCTGTTGCTCCTGGGATTTTGGATACTGGCTAAGGCTCTTGCTGCCCCTATAGTGCCTTTTTTAGGCAAGGTTCAAATAACAAATTCACCACCATAGCAGCAACAGGCAAGCAAAACCTGAGGGTAATGCTACTCAATGCCAGAAGTCTAAATCTCAAAATGCACTCACTCGAGGCACTCCTTAAAATGGAGAAAATCAATATCTGTGCATTGACTGAGACCTGGTTCAAGGCTCCAGAGACCAACCCTGCACTAACAGGCTATAACTTATACCACACGTTTCGGCCATGTAACCTGGACTGAAACACCAAAGGCGAAGGTGTGTCCATATTCATTAAGGATATCCACACCTCCAGGCTAGTTGCTCAGCACAATGCATCCAAGGTTATCCAAGTGCAACAAACTCTGGGCAAAACTGCAATCCAAATTGTAGCTTGCTACAGATCCCCCACCATGCCCCAGTATTCCCACTCCTCTTTTCTTGATGTACTGGAAAATATTAGGGTTCAACCAAACACCCTAATAATGTGCGACTTCAGGTACCCCACCATTAACTGGGAAAACTACTCATGTACCAACTCCGTAGCTCAACGCTTTCTGGAATTCATAAACTCCAATGCCCTGGATCACCTTATCCACACCCCCACCAGGGGCAACAATATCTTAGACCTAGTCATTACCAACATGAGTGACCGGTGTTCCACACCTGAAGTCAACTTCTCGTTGGTTTGATCCGACAATAAGCTAATCACCCTTCATATCCACATCCTGACCCCTCCCCCCATTAAGGAAACCACAGTAACAAATTTCTCCAAAGCCAACATCATGTTTCTTAAGACAGAAGTGGTGAACTTCATGACACCCATGTAGCTGGACAATACAGTTACAACTGCTGAATCCTACATAAATGCACTCTATAAACACTTACATGAGTGCATGGACCGTGCTATCCCAAACAGAACCAAGATTCTATCCTCCAAAAAAGGAAGCCAATCTGGTGGTCCCCTGCCATAAACAAACTGTACAACAGAAGGAAGAAACTGTTGCAAAAGAGAGTAAAATCCCATGAGTGGAGGAGCTCCTTGGTCAGCTTCAGTAAGAAGCTGAGATCCCTTATAAGATCCTCCAAAGCTAACTACGAAAACAAAATCATCACTAATTCCAAGGACAACCTCAAAGCATTCTATAGCTATGTCAAAAATTTTGATGGCAACACTCAGATCTGCTCTGAGTTACAGCACAAAGGCATGAAAATTACAGAACCAACTGATATTGCCGACATCCTGGCAGATAGGTTCAGTGCTAACTTTACCTTCTTCTCACCCCCTAAAGGGCCCATATCTATACAGAATGAATGCAGAGTCGCTGTAATCACAACTATGCAGGTAAAAGCTGCACTCTCTAAAGCCAAAAACACAGCATCCATGGGACCTGACAACATCCCAGGCTGTGTTTTACATGAACTTCAGAATGAACTGGCTCCCCTCTTAAGCACCATGTTCAATTATAGCCTCGAATCAGGCTTTGTGCTGACTGAATGGTGCACAGAAACAGTTATCCCACTCCACAAAGGGGGAGCCACTACTGATCCCGGGAACTATCAACCTATTAGTCTGACGAGCCTGGTCTGAAAGGCCATGGAACGTATCATCATGGAACTCATAAACAATGACATTGCTAACCTCCAAACTCTGGATCCCACCCAGTTTGGGTTTGTGAAAGGCAGATCATGCCTCCTGAATCTGATCAACTTCTTTGAGGCAGTCACCAAAGCCATAGATGAGGGTAAGGTGGTTCACACAGCCTATCTTGACCTCGCCAAGGCTTTCGACACCATCCCCCATTCTGAAATTATAGCTAAACTCACTAAACTAGTTATAAATCCCTACATCACAAGATGGGTTGCCAACTGGCTCACTGACAGAACCCACACTGTAAAAGTTGCAGACTCCAAATTTGACCTCAAAGCAGTGACAAGTGGAGTACCATAGGGTTCCGTCCTGGGACCTCTCCTGTTTGGTATCTATTTCTCTGAAGTACAGGCTAACACAGAAGGCCTCTGGCTAATGGAGTTTGCAGATGACTGCAAACTAGGAGCCATAATCAAGTCCCCAAATGATGTGGACATCCTACAGAAGGGCCTCACTGAGACAGATGCCTGGTGTCAGAGCCATGGCCTCAAGCTCAGTGCCAAAATGTGCAGTGTCATCCCCTTTGGTAAAAACTCTGTACCCATGAACTACCACATAGGCAGCAATCTACTTAACACCGAATGCATGATAAGAGACCTTGGGACCTAGGTGGACAGTAGTCTCTCCTTTGATAGTCACATCGCCACAGTAGTCAGGAAGTCCTTTTACGTGGCACACCTCATCATAAAAGGGTTCTCATCCAGGAAAAAAGAGGTCATTGTTCCCCTCAACTCAACACTCATTAGACCCATTATAGAGTACAACGCCCCTTTTGGAATGTACCTCAAAAGACATCTGCAGCAGCTGGAAAGGCCACAGAAATACCTCACAAAGAGGATTACTGGCCTCAAACAAATGCCCTATGCTGACTGCCTCAAAAAACTCCACCTTTACTCCGTAGCATATCGCCTACTCCGAGGTGATCTCTGCCTAACATATAAAGCTATGTCAAACCCACAGCTGTTGGACATGCTACACCAGTCTCTCCGAGCTACACGATCTAGGGACCTAAACCTTGTCACCACAATAAACAGGACATGCTGGAGGGATAGATTCCTGTCCCAGAGACTTCCCATACTCTGGAACAGGCTACCCAGCTATGTCAAACAAAGTTCTTCATTATCACTCTTCAAGAAAAATCTTGATGAGTGGATTGGAAATAAGAAATATACCCCGGGGATCACTTCTGTGTCTCTGTTCGACAGTGGCACAGGAAAATAACTTTCTTGGGTGGCGTAAGCCAGGGAACCTTGTTGGCTAGGCTTACATAGGCCCTTGGGCTGATAGCCTAGTACCTACCTATGAACCTATGAAGGAAGGGTATGAACTGAGGGCAGTATCATTATAGCCAAGGGTCTGCAGTCTGCTAAGTAGCAATTAATGATTAACCATGTGAAGCCTTTTTGAAAAGCCTTGGAATATACTTTATTTGCTTACTTATTTTTATTTATTTATTTTTTATTATTTAGGTGGGTTGGCCCTAGGACTCTATTCAACTGCAAGCTAGATGTCCAAAGCATGAAGCAACAGAGTTGAAGACCCAAGTACATGACTGCAGTCTGGACACACTTAAAATGAGTTCTCTGGTAGCTACATTTCACATTTGTTTTTGAGAAAGTAGTTTCACAAATGTCGCAATCATATATACAGCAATTTATCAACAGCAGTATTTCACTGTTGTTTACAAAATAATTTTTCAAAAGTGGATATCATATTTCCAACAGTTTTGCATTTAGTCACATTTTGAGAAATTGTTAGAAATAAACACAGAATAATTAATTATAAAACTGTTAAATTATGTTCTCAGGTATAGTGACAGATATTTTATAGCTAATTGTCTAGTCAGGTACTCATATGCATATAGTGGGATTAATTTCTCCTGACATGTTACAACAAGTAATGGAATAGTATATTAAATTATTTAAAATCTCCATTCTGACTATGGCACTGTGGAATAATAGAGCACAAAATTAAACTAAGCTATTTATACTCCCACAGTTGAATGTAAGATAATATGCAATTTGCAACTTCCTCAATAGGAGAACAATGCTTGAGAGTTATATTTTAATTAGAGCAAATGACAAGGGCTTGCAGGTGAAACAGCAAGCAGAAAGACATGAAAAGGACTAGAATCTGTCTATGTAACTTATACATTTATATATACTGTTTATATGAACTTTTGTTTTTCTTAAACTGTTTCTAATTTGTAATTTGTCTGAGTTATTTTGTTGGGTGATCCTTTTGATGTTTTTAGAAGAGAGTTCTCTGAAATGGAACTTCAGTTGCCAGCTTGACAATACTGAGGAGGATAATGGAGGATACTGTTGGTAAGGATGGAAAAAGTGGATAACTTCAAGGTACTGAAAGTGTTAAAGTGTTATTTATGTTATTGTGGGTGTTCCCGTGTGGCTAATACCAATGTAGAGATGTTGGTAAAAGTGTTATTTATGTTATTGTGGGTGTTCCAGTGTGGCTAATATTAATGTAGAGATGTTGGTAAAAGTGTTATTTATGTTATTGGGGGGTTCTAGTGTGGCTAATACCAATGTAGAGATGTTGGTAAAAGTGCTATTTATGTTATTGTGGGTGTTCCAGTGTGGCTAATATCAATGTAGAGATGTTGGTAAAAGTGTTATTTATGTTATTGGGGGGTTCTAGTGTGGCTAATACCAATGTAGAGATGTTGGTAAAAGTGTTATTTATGTTATTGTGGGTGTTCCCGTGTGGCTAATACCAAGGTAGAGATGTTGGTAAAAGTGTTATTTATGTTATTGGGGGGTTCTAGTGTGGCTAATACCAATGTAGAGATGTTGGTAAAAGTGTTATTTATGTTATTGTGGGTGTTCCCGTGTGGCTAATACCAATGTAGAGATGTTGGTAAAAGTGTTATTTATGTTATTGGGGGGTTCTAGTGTGGCTAATACCAATGTAGAGATGTTGGTAAAAGTGTTATTTATGTTATTGTGGGTGTTCCCGTGTGGCTAATACCAATGTAGAGATGTTGGTAAAAGTGTTATTTATGTTATTGGGGGGTTCTAGTGTGGCTAATACCAATGTAGAGATGTTGGTAAAAGTGTTATTTATGTTATTGTGGGTGTTCCCGTGTGGCTAATACCAATGTAGAGATGTTGGTAAAAGTGTTATTTATGTTATTGTGGGTGTTCCAGTGTCGCTAATACCAATGTAGAGATGTTGGTAAAAGTGCTATTTATGTTATTGTGGGTGTTCCAGTGTGGCTAATATTAATGTAGAGATGTTAGTAAAAGTGTTATTTATGTTATTGGGGGGTTCTAGTGTGGCTAATACCAATGTAGAGATGTTGGTAAAAGTGTTATTTATGTTATTGTGGGTGTTCCCGTGTGGCTAATACCAATGTAGAGATGTTGGTAAAAGTGTTATTTATGTTATTGTGGGTTTTCCAGTCTGGCTAATACCAATGTAGAGATGTTGGTAAAAGTGCTATTTATGTTATTGTGGGTGTTCCAGTGTGGCTAATACCAATGTAGCGATGTTGGTAAAAGTGTTATTTATGTTATCGTGGGTGTTCCAGTGTGGCTAATACCAATGTAGAGATGTTGGTAAAAGTGTTATTTATGTTATTGTGGGTGTTCCAATGTGGCTAATATCAATGCAGAGATGTTGGTAAAAGTAAACGAAAAAAGTGGATTTCTCAAAACCAATAAACCAAGAAAACAGGAATCACAGAAAGGAGTATGCAGGTTACAATAAGTTCCACACAAAAATTTATTAAACACTCTTCACAAAAAAACAAAACAAATGGTGTTATTTATGTCATTGTGGGTGTTCTAGTGTGGCTAATACCAATGTAACGATGTTGTTAAAAGTGTTCTTTATGTTATTGCTGGTGTTCCAGTGTGGCTAATACATATATAAAGATGCTGGGGACTGAGTATGAGTTGCTTAGTGTTCATTGGATAAGCTAGTGGCTACATCTGGGTAATGAATTAGTTTTAAAGTCATTCAGAGAGGATAAATGTACCTAAGCTATAGTTGTTATTACCTGCTCTACAGCCGGAGTATGAAAAGTTTATATTATTCCAGAAATGACTGGACTTAATGGTAGGGGCTTAGAATTCAGGTATGATGATTTGTCCATTTTTTATTTGTGGTTTGCAAGTTTGGTGGACAGCTAGAAATGTTTGAAAGGTAATGGAATTTAAAGAGGATATGAGTGTCAGGTTACTTTCCATATCTGAAATAAGCCATTTAGGTTACAGTCTAGCCAGTTATTTAAATTCACCTGAGACCCACAACCAGGAGATTGCTATAGTAAAAATTTGAGAGTTTACTGATATTTGTTTTATTTAATTCCCTTAGGTGGGGAGTTTGCAATAGAAGTTGGTAGAAGGGCAACACTGTTATATTGCCAGGTATAGTTTCATTGTGATTGCAAATTGTAGACAGGATATGATTGAGAATACTAAGTGGTCTTAGTAATTTCATTGTTACAAATGCAGGATTATACTGATTTACAGACAGAGGACTTGGTGGAAGTTTCCTTTTGAGTCTTTTGAGGTGGGGCACATAATGTGACGTACACCATCATGGTGGAATGGCCTCTAAAGTAGACAACTATGACAGTGAGGGAAGGTTTGTGATGGAATTTGTGTATAAAGGAAACAGAGGAGTGGAATATGGGTGAGGCTTATTATTGTGTTGGAGGTGGAGCAAAGGCTGGGATTGGTTCGGAGATTTTATAAAGTTAATAATGTAGGGGTGGTTGGGATAGAGATGTGATAGGATAATGAAGCACTGCCTTACTACACTTAGCAAGATAGAGTGGGCTACATCTCAGAAACCTAATGAGCTCAGAAATTACCAAACTACAGTCTTCCTTCACTCCATTTGAGGGAATGTTTCCCCAATACCCTCATTACTTTTTATACATATCAATTCCGAGAACATACAAATTAGCACATTCAACATCCATACCATACAGTGATCTCACATACTTCCCAACACATACAAGTAGCTCAGCAACATGCACTGCTGCAACTGCTGGACCCTCATTAGTAAAAACTGACTACAAATCAGTTACCTTCAAACTGCCTGACACTAACACCAGAACTCACAAAGGGTAAATCAGACTAAAAAACCTTCACTAAGGCAAACTATACCCTCCTAGGTGAAGGTATAAATGCATTCCAGGAAGCACCCCAAACTGAAAGTGGTAACTGCACCCAAGTTTACACTAACGGCCTGTACAATCACTTGCATAAGTACATAAACTAAGCTGTACCAGATAGATTTAAAGCCAGACCCCCATATAAAATCAAGCTGTCATGGTGGACTTCTAGCATCAACAAACTATACAATAAGCACAAAAAGTTGTTGTCCAAGAAAATAAAGACAAGGACCCAACAATGGAAAAGTAGCCTACTCAGCCTTAACAAGTAAATAAGACAAGTTATCAAATCCTTCAAAGCTCCCTTGAGAGAAACGTAGCAAGTACTACCAAGGATAACCATAAAGCCTTTTTCAGCTACATACATAATCTAAAGGGTAGGAGGCAACACACACTGACCCCACAGAGATAGTGAACCTGCTAGCAGATAGATTTGGCAAAAATTTCACTCCCTTATTTCCTCCTAACTTACAACAAAACTCCCCAAATGTCCCCACCCCCACACACCTTACATATCTGAAGAACAGGTCCTGAATGCCCAGTCCAGAGCAATGAACATGACCTCTATGGGACCAGATGACATTCCAGGCTCTCTTCTAAATAGGTTAAAACATGAACTAGCATCACCAATAAATACCCCTTTCAATTATAGCCTAACCACAGGCTTTGTTCCTGTGGAATGGATAACAGCTACAGTTATTCCCCTCCACAAAGGTGGCCTAACAGCTGACCTGGGGAATTACAGACCCATGAGCCTGTCTAGCCTTATTTGTAAGGCCATATAACTTATTATTATGGACCTTATAAATAAAGACAAAGATGACTTCCAAACCCTGGGTACTACCCAATTCAGCTTCAGGAAGGGCAGATCCTTCCTGTTAAATCTGGTGGATTCCTTTGAAAATGTGACCATGGCCATTGATGAGAGCAAATCTGTGCATGCAGCATACTTCAACTTGGCAAAGGCTTTTGACATAATCCCACATTCAGGCATTTCCAATAAACTTAGCAAACTGAATGTAAACACCTTTGTTGTAAGATGGGTTGCCATCTGGATCACAAACCTGACACACACTATCAAAGTGGGTGACTCCACATCAATCAGCAGACCTGTTACCAGCAGAGTGCCACAGAGATCATTGTTGGGCTCCTTCTGTTTGGTATATACATCTTAGAAGTTCAGGTCAAAACTAAAGGGTTGTGGCTGACCAAGTTTGCAGATGACTGCAAACTCGGTGTAATCATTGAATCCCTAAATGATGTCAGCATACTACAGGAGGGTCTCACACAGACCAGCAATTGGTGTATTACTCACGATCTCAAACTGAATGCAAAGAAATGTATCATCATCCTCTTTGGCACAATGTCCCTTCACACTTTCAAATCAACAACAATACCCTAAGTACCCATGAAGTGGTGAGGGACCTGGGATCACATGCTGACCGCGACCTAACTTCGACCACCACATATCTACCATTGTAAAGAAAGCTTTCCACATATCTCACTTGATTAGTAAATGCAGCACCTTGAGAGCAAAAGAAGTTATAACCTCCCCTATAATTGGCACTTATCTGGCATATAATTGAGTATAATGCCCCATTCTGTATGTACCATACTAAGCACCTACCAAAACTACAGAGACCTCAGGGGTTTCTAACAAAGAAAATCAAGGGCCTCCAGCATGTGCCTTACACAGACTATCTAAAGTCCCTGTCACTATACTCCGTATCATACAAACTTCTTAGGGGAGACTTATGCCTGGCCTACAAAGCAACGCAAGACCTAAACCTAATGAACTTACTATATATCCATAAATCAAATGGGTCTAGGACCACCCATTACAGAGACTTAAATATGGCCTGCAACTTAAATAGGACATGATGGAGGGACAGATTTATTTCTCAGTGACTGCCATATCTTTGGAACTGGCTACCAATTAATGTGAAACAAAGCACCTCTATGACACTGTTCAGGAGGAACCTGGATGAGTGGATGGGGCACTGTAAATTCTTACCAGGGATAGTGACCACAACCCTCCTGGACATGGGCAGTCATCACCAAATGCAATATTGGGTATTGACTACTACTTCTATGGTATTACATTGGGTTGAAACAAATAGGCTTAAAATGACATCTAGGTCTATATCCTGGTAATCTACTATGATGCTATGATCCTATAACTCAGATCAAGTTATATAACAACATTTCCCTCCTCCTGCTTCCAGCAGCATGATCATTCATTGCTAAAAATGTATTGAGCCTTAAAACGGAGTATGCACTACTGCTGCTTTCCCTGCAGTCATCCCACAATACACTTAGAATCCAGATGGTTGAGAGCAAAATGTTCAGATTTGCCCCACTTGCTGACTCACATGCCCATCACTGGTACCTCATAAATGGTCTAAAATGACTACATGTAAATGAGAGGGTGACTTATTTCTTGAGAACACTCTTTTTCAAGATTGTTAAAGTGGCTACTGCCAAATTCTTAAGAGAAAACTAACCTCCGACCCCCTGGAAAGCATGCCCACTCTGTTCACACACCCCGCTATCCTTATCGCTCTCTTCTGATGTACTACTTCCTACCTCGTCTAAACTCCTTCAAACCTTGCTTTCTCTCTTTCTCGCTCTACTCCCATCTCATCTCTTTAACTCCCACTGTCATCTCCAATCCTCCTCTCCTATTCTACCTCTAATTATTACTTCCCCCCAGCATCTACCCCAGTACACAAATATGACAAAAACCTGTAAATAATAATGATCTATTGCCCCAAAAACCGTTACGTTTACTTGCAAATTGTATTCATCGATGCCGCTGTCTATCCCCAGCGCCAACACTAGTAACTCTAAATCTTTCTTAAACTGCCTTAACTTAAGCTTTTCATAAGCTATCCTGTACATAACTTATCTACTGGCCTACCAACCACTCTGTAACACAACAGTTCTCAACATATCCAGATCTCAGCATCCAGCCACTGTAACCATGCTGAGAAGTGTAAATAGTTCTTTCTTCTGTATTTAGTAAGCTTACACTTTGTAATATACTCCACACTACTCATTTTATGTACTGTTTATGTACTCTTTGGATTGTTGTAATAGTCCTATACTATTCTCACTGTATCTACTCCTTTTGATTGTTTTCCTGTTTGTAAGTATCTATCTGTTCTCTGTCGGAGCTTTTCTCCCTGGGTCTCTTCTGAAAAAAGGGCTTTGGCTCAGTCAGACACACCCAGTCAACTAATATCAAATAAATAAATAAATCACTGAACGACTATGCTTACTCCTTAAGGTCATCACAGGAAGATAATATTACCCACTCCTATCCATGTTTCTAAACTACAAAAGACAAAAAAAAACTTCTTCATACTAGGACCCACTACCAGGAATCAGATCTGCACAGAAATCAAATCCTCATCAATATACACCAACTTAAGAAAAACATTCCACCTACACTTGCATATAAAATACTGAAACAGTTAGAATATCTGAAAGTTTTGCCATTAGCTCCCAAAACCCTCACCCTTTACCCCATACGCTTGACATTCTATTCATTCCAAATCTTAAAATGTATTCATTTTGTACAACCTACTGTATCTAGTAATTGATGTACTGCTGCCCTTTGGCTTCAGAGCAGGAAAGCTGAGAAGAAGTTATGACTGACCAGAGATATTAAAGAACTAATTTGTCAATGCAATAAATTATAGTAACCTTGGGAAGTAATAAAGCAGACATCTCAAAATATTACAAGTTTTAGCTTGTCAAAACCTCTGAGACTGGTCATTAATGCAGAAGTATTGCAGATGTTATGAATCCATTTAGGTCAATCAAAACTGTTTCAGATTGCATTAAAGGTCATGCTACAAGTAACTTCCCTTCCATCTCTTCTTAAAAACAACTTAAAAAACACCCTAGATATACCTATGAGCCGCAAATCTAACAATTCTAACTTTAACTCTCAGACTGTGCAAACATAATTTCATTCCCATCCCCAATATACCACCGACACAAGACAAGCTAAACCCTAGGAAATTTCTTGGAATGGTTTCAAATATGTTAAATGTCATGACCCAACAACAGATTGCCCTATCCACTAAAGAATATGTTAAAGCTTGATGTACACTTATTGTGGTCAACAAAGCAGGAGAGAGAAGAAGCAATGTCATGGGAGTGTTATGATATGTCAAAACCTATTGCATGTCATGTATATGTTTATCAGCAATGACTAGGAAGTAAACCAGCATTGTGACAGATGGATATAGCCTTAACAAAGGCCCAAGTGACCTTGGTTTGATTAGTGCTTTGGGTGTCTGAAATGCTAGCAGGGAGGGATAAATATACCTCTCCCAGGATGAAAAATATTTGTTTATGTACTCCCTAAAGAGAGGCATGGTCCACGAAAGGCAGTAGCCCTCAGGCAGAATAGATGAGCACAGGGAAGAGGGTTGGGAAAAACAAGGGTACATCACTAAAAAAAAAAAAAATCCCTCCAGAAGAAGCAGTCACTGGCTTGACCATCCAGGATAGCCTTAAGATTAATACTAGCTCCAGTTTGGGGATGGAAAAAATAGCTAGTAGACTCAGTAATAGATGGGGCACTGTGTTGGCCAGGCAGTATGAAACACAAAGGGGGGAAATAATATCTAGGCTGTATTCATGTAAGATGGTAGATTAGTAATGTATGGATGAATGCATTTAACAGAAGCAAGGTATTTACAAGGACAGAAAGCAATGTTGGCATTTTTAAGGCTGTCAAACGTTTCATGGTTATATTTATGGTAAATCAGTAAGAACTGAATTCTGATCACAAACCAATGGAAAGTATTTTTTAAGAAATCAGTTTCAAAATTATCAACCAGATTAAAATAATGTAATTAAACTTGCAAAGGAAACAACTGCACGTCAACATTTGCTTACTGTTGGAGGTATAAATAATTCTATAACTGAAATATTTAATTCTAACTAATGAAGTTTAATACAAATAAAACTGAAGTCATGCATATAAATCAAAATATAATTAATAATCAATGACATACTTTTCATTCTGTGATATTAAAAGAACATATTAAATCTTAAAGAAATATATTTATGCTAATTTGCATAATCTTGTTAAAGAGAATTACTCCATTATTATGAAAGAAATATAGAATCTAATACATAATTGGACTAATAATTTTTCCTTTGAATATAGATTAACTTTGATAAAAAATATTCATTACCAACATTTTTTATATTATTCAATCAACGAGTTTAGCTCCTGGTGGAAGTTTTATTAATAGGCTTAATATCTTTTTGTTAAAATGTTTATGCTATCCAATAAGAAAAACAACAACTTTTAAAAATCACACTAGACTATGGAGCAGAGGTGGCACAAATATTTTAAATTATGCATACTCTTTAGTATTTAAATATTTTGCTTTGGCTAAATAATTCTTAAAAAGCACAGTGGAAGTCATTACATATTTCTCTATGTGAAAGTATTGATTTGAAAACTTTCTCTCAATCTTTGGATATAGTAAATAAAATGCAATGGATTTGGCATCCTGTTTATTAAATTAACAAACTCAACTACATTAAATAACTGAAAAAAATGACTGGGAGGTATATTACTAAACACATGTTTTTGAAAATATTTTTTTTACTATTTTGCCAATGGCATATACTGAGGTTATATGAAAATATGTTGTATTACAAAATGTTAGCTCTAAAAGATAAATTATTATTTATTATTCAAGGTATTTAAATTGTATTTATTAGTCAAGGTACTTAGAGAGCATTACAATGGTCAACAGATGAAATTATAAACATATTTAATTTATGTTTTTTCTTATAATATGTAATATATTTGTTTAGGACCAAAACTGAAAACATAAATAAAATAAAAAAAATAAATAAATAAATAAATAAAATACAAGTATAATAAATGGAATGAAGAAACATACTTACCCCTCAATTTAAAAATACTTTTAACTGATTATTAGCAGAAAAGGAAATACTAAATCAGTTATTTTTTAAATTAATAAATTAATATTAGAAATACAAACTAAAATATATATTTGGGGATCATCTTTCAAATTATAATCTTGATAATGTAAATAATGATGATTGCAAGAATGTAATTTTGAAATCAATTGGTTTGACTCCATCTAGCATTTATTTTAAAATGTTCATTCACATGGAAATATTTTAATAGAATCTTTACTATAGCATATAAAATCAAATATTCATGTTGGAAGTGTAAGAAAGTGATAAAAATGATTGGTGTCTTCTGTTCTATATATATGAAAAATGGGAAATAGTGAAACAAATTTCAAAGCCTCCTTAAAGTTTTATGATCTGAAAGATTTGACATCTGAATTTCTGATACTGAGTAATGCTCCAGTTCTTATTTGCTTTGGACCTAAACAACTCACTGTGAAGTGGAAGCTACTAGCAATAGCAAAGAAAGCAATACATCTCAGACAGAAAATTGAATCTGCACATAAGTTTGAATAATTTATAATCTTAACCACTGGCATTTGTTGCAGATAAATCATTATCTCTTTGAGATCTAATTAAAAAAAAAAGACTTGTGATAAGTGTCAAAAATTATGTCAGTTATAAGAGGCATATAACATTTAGCCAGCTGTGTCATTAGGATGCTGAACACAGGTTAACTTATATGCAACTTGTTAATGAAATAATATTGTAAATATTGTACATTTTGTTCCTATTGCATATATGTTACTATTTTTTTTTCTTGAAAACTAAACATGTTTAAAAAGAAAGGAAAAGGAAAAAAGAAACAACTTCAGGTCCAGTTTAAGTCAGGGAAACAAATAGACATAGATTACACATGGAGAAGAACTGAATGAAAAATGAAAGAAGGGTGATTAGAAATAGAAATGCAGTTGGCAAAAGATGCCACAACGAATAGTTGACCAAAACAGATATGACATCAGCAGTGTATGAAGTCTTTAAAGCATATTGTTTTGCAGAGCTGAACTTTCATGTGTGTGAGGTTTGATATTTAAAAATGTCATATTGATAATTCCATGCTATATGAGTAAGTTAGTGCTAGAAACAATTTAAATATTATACTGACAGCTGTCATAAGCAGTGATAAAGCAAGAGAGAGCCTTAAGTGGCTGAAAATAATTGAGCAAATAAAGAAAGCAGGTCTGTAATGCATGGTATAACCAGAATGTAAATTTATTGTTATTCAGTATACATAAAACTATTACTTCTTGTATAGGATATTATTCCAAATTCACTGAGGTCATACAAGAGAAATAAACTACAAGTGTTAGCACTGCAAATGTCCTCAGTTCTATATGTTCCAGGTATGATATTACTGACAAAGTTGTTTCAGACAATGATTCTCAATTTGCTAGACAAGAATTCATGAATGTTGCAAACAAATGCCAGTTTAAGCATGTATCATCTAGACTGTGTTTCCTCCCACTAATGAATATGTTGAACGAGTGCTATATATGATCAAGAACCTCATGACAAAATGTAACAGTTTGACCTAATAAGGGCTGGGTAAAAGGGGACAATGACATCCCCAGATCTAGATATAACTCCTTTTTTATAAGCTGTTCAACCTATAAGGACTTTCTTACAGCAAAAGTCATATGTTAGTCAAAAGTTAGGTCACTGTCCACATAAGTTCCTAAATCCAAACAACTCGGTCAGCTTTTAAGGATATGTTGTCAATGTGGTCATTCCTTTCACATTACAAGAAAAGCTCTGGTTTATCAATTTATATAATAGATTGCAAGCATCTATATTAAGAAGGAGAAGGAGGAACCTTGGTGAGGTGCTCTATGGAAGGAAGAACTAAAGGTTTTAAGATGTTGCTTCACTAAGCAGTCAAAATGGTGATGCTGAAGTATAGAACTGTGATGAGTGGGACAATGTACTTGCCAATGTTTCAAATTAAAGAAAATAAAATTTGCATTGATTTGTTTCCCTCTAGGTGAAAATGCATATTCAGAGAATTATGGTAATAGTGAATATAAACACCATCAATACTACGGATTTTGTAAATACATAAGAAACCATCTACAGTATTAAAACCGTCCATAACATAAAAAGACTTTACTGTAAAGCAAAAAGGGACTGATTGATGCTTCCACTGAATGAAGTCAAAAAACAAAACTAATGGATATAACATAATAACAAACAATTTAGTTACACAGATTGAAATACGCCTTTGCAGCAGTCCAAGGCCATCTGAGAGACTACAACCCACAAACCCTAAATTAAAAAAAAAAAAATCAATGGTCACGCAACAGTATGGAAGGGAGAAAGTCCCTGAAACAGTGGCAAGTGGCTTTGTACACAGAAGCATAGATAAGGCAGGGTGAGAGGGATAACTGTCTTGGTTGCAAACTATTGGGGAGCACAATAAGCCTTTCACCATTCTGTCCACTCTTTAGTGAAATAATGGCTTTTAAAAGTTAATATTCCATCTGCATGTGCACTTAAGAACTCCACATGTGGTCTAAGCTCTAGTAGTCAAAGTCAAAAATCCTTTATTGTAGACTGAGATCATTTTTTGCTAACATATTGTTACATCAGAAATGGAAGACAAGCAATGAGTCCTTAGGTTTTACACCAGCTAAAATATTCTGTTTATTGCTAGAGAATATCCAAAATTATACAATGACCCACCAGTAATATTCCAGAACATGCACGTTGATTGGCCAGCGTGCATGTTGTAAATCCCACAATATACCAACGGAAAAAAGGTCCGGTCGCCCGGACTTTTTTCCATTGGTATAAAGTCCTCAAAATATATTTTTTAAACAAATAAAAAAAAAAAAGAAAGAAAATAAAAAAACGGAGCAACATAGACTTTCTTTTCTCCGTTGCATCCATTTCTAAGCATTGATGTACTGGGCATGCATGGGATGCAAGTTCCATACGCATGCTCAGTACATCAAAACAGGGAAGCGGTATACCACAATCAGTGGAAGAACAGTTATGCGCCGTTATACAAAGACATTATTTAAGAAAAGTAAGTTTTTTTTTTAAATAATGTCATTCTATAATAGCAATAACAGGCTCCATCGTTGTAGTATATTGAAATTTACCCACAGTTGGCTTTATTTAATATCTCAGGCTTCACTGTCATGATTAAACCACACCAACCGTGGGTAAATCTTCAATATACCACACCACGTCGTCGGTTATTGCTTTAATATTTCTGTGGGTCAGGAAGTCCTCATCATCATCACCCTCTTTTTCCAGTTTTCTACATAGGGTCAAATTGTCACATCAACTGTTGTCACCTCTATGAATCGAATGTCATTCTTCCATCTTTGAAAAATCTTGCCTGATTGTCACAAGGTTATCTCATATGCAGTCGATCCAGCTGTTTGTCCAGCATCTTAAATTCATCTTGACTTCTTTTTGTCTCTCCCAAATCTTCAAAAGATTCTTGTCTGCTTTCCTGCTCATGTATCTTAACCATCATAATCTCATCTCTTTTACCTCTTCAATTGAAGTTCCTTTGACTTTGGCTTCTGTTTTTATGTCCTCATTTCTTTATTTGTCCCATATCGTACAACTTACCACCCATCTCAGGCAGTTCATCTCCATTACCTCTAGTTTCTTCAAGTGCTCTTCCTTCACTGCATAGGTTTCTGTACTGTGCAGTAGTACTGATTGCACCACTGTTTTCTACGCTTTACTTTTCAGCTTCTTTGGCATATTTCTTTCACATACTACCCTTACCCTCTGTGCAAGTTTGATGCAGCCCCTCTTATTCTAGCTTTGACCTCCTCATATAGACATCCTTTCTCCTCAAGCACTCCTTCAACATACTTGAAGCTGTTGAAATGCTCCACAATTTTCCCTTCTATCTCATTTTTCAGCTACTTATGATTTCCCACTATTGTTGCCATTACAGCTGTCTTGTTGGAGTCAGGTTTATCCTGTGTGGCTTTTTTAGTTTAGTTTATGTTTTTATGTATGTGTGCATGTATGTAAGTATATATGTATGTGATTATTTATTTATTTATTTATTTATCATGTTAGAGCACTTATTGCAGGCTCAATCCAGGTTACAATCACATTGTAGCAAAGAGAAGCAACAAACAAATAGCAATAGAAGCACAATCGAACAAATATTGTAGCAACAGAAATAAAAAAAAAAAAACAAATATCAACTGAAGAATAATAGAACAGATATGTGACTAATAATACATAGGCATGAATAAAAAAAAAAAGGATAAGATGTTCAGAGAAGCTGGAGTTTGGTGAAAGATTGGCAGTTGCACGTTCCACAGGGTTTGACTCCTGATTAAATTTCTCCAAGTATTTTAGGTTTCTAATAACATTGACAGCAACAGGCCCAATTCCTAAGTCAGGGTATAATTAAAGTTCATTAAATTCGTATTGTTTCAATCTTTGATGTTAGCCAAAACTATTCTTCACAACGCCCATGATGTGCTCAAATTGACTCCTTCTGCAATTCTTATGGAGTTACATGTATTGGCAGTATATCTAAATACAGGTGTAAATTCTTTTTTTTTTTTGTGACCCATTGCTCCTACTACCATTGGAAATGTCTGGATATCTTTCTTCCGCATTGCTCGTATTTCTGCCTGCAAATGTTGATATTTTATGTCTTTGTGTATCTCTGTATGTGAGACACTGTAATCACTAGGTGCAGCAATTTCAATGATCAGTGCTACTTCTGTTTTTTTTTTCATGGCCTACTATATCTTGGTTTTTCACATCTATTTTTTGAATTGTTGGTAATGCGTGATCTCATGTGATGTGCACTTCATCATTCTCTACAATGCTTTCTGATTCATGTTTCCAATGCTTCTCAGCTATTTCTACATTGTAGTGTTACACAATGCCCAGTGCAAAAACCTTGCCATATTACTGTGCCTATCAGTGTTCAAGCCCTCTGCCATGAGCATATCACACCCTGTAACAAGGTGTGTGACTGTTTAGAAAACCTACATTTATCTCTTCCTCCCCCATGTTCAATGGACTTTGTAAACCAACATGTATAGAGTTCACTATCTTGGGCTGCCATTATTAACCTTTCATCTTATGATTTCAACTCCCCTTTCCTTAACCATTCCTGCATCAAAGGTTGATTAACATGGTGTTTTTACAGGTGATCAATATACTTGTCACTATATTTATGGCTTTTGCATATTTCCTTCATTCCTATCTGATCCATATACTTATATTAATTTTGGCAAATTCAGTTGCTGTCTGTTTTTTGTCTACTTCTGGTTTGATTTCCATTCCCACTTGCCACCTGAATGCTTTTGCTAAACTAAGCAGAGATGCAAACTTAGATGTCCTCTCCTCATGTAAAACTTTCACTATGTATGGATCTGATGAGGGCAGAAGGTATTAAGTCAGTCCAGTGAGTGCAGATCTATACATGTAAGCAATTTTGCAGAAGCCCATAAATCCGTCAGAGGATGGAATATATAATCTCGGTATCACTGATTTTTATATACAATATCATGTGATCAGCGTGAAGCATTTTTCTTGTTTTCCCTATTCAAATGATCAAATACAGTTTGTGGCCAGTGAATCACACCAAAACTGTAAGTCAAAACAGGAAGAGCAAATTGGTTTATAGCTTGGACTTTATTCCTAGATGTTAAAATTGTTATAAATATTAGTTTTAATCTTCTGAAATATTTCTTATAGAGTTTTATTTTCATTTGTTCATGTTTTATTATTGATCCTTCATCAGTTCTGAAATATTTATATACTCCTTCCTGTTCAAGTTCCTTTACATCACATTCCTGTCCTAGATTGATATTTTCTTGGTACTGCAACTTTCCTGCTTTAAACATTGTTTTTACACATTTATGAATGCCAAATGTCATTATTGTATAATCTGAGAAAGTCTTATCCACTTGCAGTTGTGCATTCAACTCCTCATCTGATGAACTATACAGTTTTAAGTCATCCACAAAAAGCAGAGGAGAAATCTTTAGGCAAGTTTGGAAGCCAAATTATAAATAAATCTAATCATTTAAGTAAACTTCTTAATGGATTTAAAGCAAGGTAGAACAACAGCAGTGAGAAAGAATCACTCTGAAATATCCTCTTTTGAATTGTATCCCTAGGATAATAACTTACCCTTTGTCATGGCTTAATTGCAAAGTGGTTTGCCACTGTTTCATGATCACTGCAATGCAATTGATCAGTGTAGGACCTATTTTAAACATTTGTAACCGCTCCTTTATCCATGAATATGGGATGCTGTGAAATACTTTTTTGTAATGTATCCATGTCATACTTAGATTTTTCCCTTTTTAACAATACTCCATTATGGCTTTATTTAGCAGCAAAAAATTATTTGATCCACAGTGGTGCAGCAGTTAACATTGTCACCTCATAGCAAGAGGTTCACTGGCTCAATTCTCACCTGTGGTGCCTTCTGTACAGAGTCTGCATGTCCTCCCTGTGCTTGCATGTGTTTCCTCTGGGTGCTCCAGTTTCCTCTTACATTCCAAAGACATGCGTCTACAGTATTTCTCCCCAGGCCTCTGCTGAAAATGGACTCTGTGTCATTCGGACTTTCCTGGTTAACAAATGTTAAATAGAAATAAAATATGACCTTCTTTTGTTTCTATGTTGCTCTATTGTCATGATTTAATTTTCTTCTAAATGACTATAACTCTGGCTGCATCAATTCAAGTGTATAGTTTGTTCATCTTCAGAAGGCAAGTTATCAGCCTGTAGTTGTTAAGATGGCTTAGAGGTTCACGCTTATGGAGGAGTATTGTTTTTCCTGTTGTTAATCAGGTTGGTGCTTGTTCAGGATACAAATATAAGTAGCTCTTACTCAGGACTACATTTTTGTGTAAAGATGGTAATATTTTTAGGTTCATAGGTTCATAGGTTGATATTAGGCTATCTGCCCTAGGGCATTTACAAGCCTAGCCACAGTGTGTTTGGCTTTCACCACCCTTCTTAGATTAGTTGACCGTGCCTCTGTATAGTAGGTCACAGAAGATAGCCCATTTAAGGTTAGTTTACCATGCCTCTGTCTAGCAGTGACACAGAAGAGATCCCAGGGGTAAAGTTATGATCTCCCATCCAAAAATCAAGATTCTTCTTGAAGAGGGTCATTGAGAGGCTCTGCCTGACATGGATTGGGATTTTGTTCCAGAGTGAGGGGAGCCTCTGGGATATGAATCTGTCCCTCCAGCATGTTCTATTTATTTCTGTGCTGAGGTTTAAGTCACTGGAGCGTGTAGTTCTGATGGATTTGGATTTCTTGAGGTGAAGCATGTCCATTATTTCTGGGTTGGACATGACTTTATACGTCAGGCACAGATCGCCTCTGAGTAGGCGGTAAGCAACTGAGTAGAGCTGGAGTTTCTTTAGCCTAACTGCGTAGGGCATCTGTTTGAGTCCCTTGATCCTCTTGGTGAGGTACTTTTGGGGTCTTTCTAGTTGAAACAGGTGTCGGGTAAGGCACATCCCAAATGAGGCATTGTATTCAATTATGGGCCTGATGAGTGATGAGTAGAGGGGCACAATGACCTCTCTTGATCTAGATGTGAACCCCTTCGTGATAAGGTGGGCTATATAGAATGTCTTTCTAACCACTTTGGCAATGTGATTGTCAAAGGAGAGATTGCAATCTACTTGGGTCCCCAAATCCCTAATTACTTCTTCCATACTTAATGGATTACCACCTATGTGCCAGAAGTTATGTACTGCATCTGGGCCTGGAGTTCTCCATTTTAGAGCTTTTCTTAATTTTGTTTAAATTTTTCTACACATTACTTCATCTTTATATCTTATACATTTGAACTCCTTATCATTTCTTTTAATTTTCTATCCATTCAGCATATTTATTATGTTCCACGGGGTCTTTATCAACATTTCTCCAAAAAATGTGTCAAGTCCTTCTTTTGTTAGTAGGGTTTTTATTCATTTTGCTTTGTTTCCCAGTTCTCTATAAAAAATTTGGGGTCATCAATGAACTGTTTATTTTGTACTTTTCTTTATATTTATCTGTATATCTTTGAAGTTTTTCTGCCTATACTGATATCTTTAATTTATTATTTACAACATTGTATGATAGATTGTGGTCTTTTCTGATACTGTTCATTGCTTTTATCTAATTTATCTTTCTAAGTATTTTTCTTGAACTTTTCTCTCTTCAATATTCTTCTGTTAGTGACACTTCTTGTCTTAATTGCTTTGTATTTTTCTCTGTTCGATGTTTCCATGATGGCAATTTATTTCTTCCCTTCCTTTCCCATATTGCTCTGTGTTTTTCTGATAAGACTTTATCTGTTATTATTTAGCTGTATAGTAGTATATCCTATTTACTTCTAATACATCACATTCATTTCTGTTAATAGTTTTGATTTCTGTTTTTTCAGACTTGTACTGTTTTGTGTCTTATGTACTTTCTGTAATCTCTTTCTTTCATCAATCCTAATATATCTATCCATCACTATTAAATAAAGCAACTCTTCATTCAGATCATTTTCTTCTAAAATTAGGGCATGTTCCTTGTTCCATGTTTCCTGCGGGCATTTTACAGAATGTTCCAGAATGTTTTCCTGTGACATACCATCTTCAGTTTCATCATGCATCATTCGTTGCTCCTTCCTGTGGGAACTCATTGGCTCATCACTCCACAACATTGCCTGCATCAGAGTTGCCACTCTTTCTGCTCCTTTCCTTGATGTGTACCTCAATCTTAACTTTTGTTTGGTTTCCTACTGAAGGCTCCAGAGCACCTTCATGTAGCAAGTGATCAGATGGTAATATATTTATATATATATATATATATATATATATATATATATATATATATATATATATATATATATATATATGTATACTGATATATAATACATTGGAATCTACAGGGTTAAATATTGATTGTAATTGGAAATCTGTGATTAATTATCCTATAATATTGTTAATTGAGTTTGTGCTGAGGTAACACATTTTGTTTTTACTCCTTGAAGGCTTTTTTAGCTGAGACGCTAGAGAGGTAAATCAATATTTTCTGTGATTTATACTTCTGTGGCAGTCGCATTTTGGCTTTTTGTTTTGATCCATGTATGGTTTTGCGAGTGATCAGATACTTCCTGTTTTACCTGTTTCTTCTTGATTTGGGGGCTTCTCTTTGCATTATGTTGTGACTTTACCTGAGTTGGATTTTCTACACTAAAGCTTTCATTTGGAGATAATCCATAACTTTAAGTTCTATTTCTTTAACTTCTCCACTACTGATCTTCTTTTCTTCCCCCCTTGTTTTCTTATTTGTTTATTTATTTATTTATTTTGTATTGCGTAATTTTCCATATGCAGGTGCCTTTGCTTACATTTCTCTTCAGATATATTGGTGCTGCTTATTTTGTATTGGTCAGTTTTGCTATCTAATTTGCATAACTATTGCACCATACCAAATCTCTTTTTCTTCTCCATGTTCATATTTCTTCAGATGCCTCCAGCTCCGCCTGTTTCTCCTTAGTTTGGGGACTCACTGTTCTATCATGCTGTGACATTACCTGAGTTAGACTTTCTACACTAAATCCTTCACTTCACAGGTATTACACAACTTCAGATTACATTTGTTTAACTTCTACCTTACTAATCTTCTATGCTACAGTCCCACTGCTTGTTGTTATTTTTTGTATTGTGAAATTTTCCATATCTTGGTGTCTTTGCCTGTATTTCTCTTCAAATACCTTTGGAGCGGCTTTAATTCTATTGATTCATTTAGCTTTTTCCATTGCATAAATATTGCACCATATCAGGTCTGAAGAAATGTATCTCTTTCTTTTCTGAAGAAATGTCAAGCAGAGGTCTTTATTTTGCCTCTGAAGAAATGTCATTGAAGAAAATGTCCAAAAGTAGACCAGACAAACTCCGTACTACTGCATCTGTTATACTTTATTTGTCTCAGAACAAATTCTTGCCAAACAGTTAATTCTCTCAGAGCTATTTCAATTTTATTATAACACAGCTAGACAGATCTAGCCAGCACTACCAGGTTATACATCATACCATGCTTTTCGGTCCCAAAACTTGGACCGAACCACAAAAGGAGGGGGAGTATCGATATTCATCAAAGATACCCACACCTCCAGGTTGGTGGCAAAGCACGAAGCATCAGAGACTATCCATGTGCAACTAACAGTGGGTAAAACTGCCTTCCAGTTTATAGCCTGCTACAGACCACCCTCCCAAACCCAGGAACCCCACTCGGCCTTCCTGAGAACACTGGAAAATATGAAGGTCTCTCCAAACACCATTATATTGGGCGACTTCAACTACCCAAACATAGACTGGGAGCATTACTCTAGCTCCAACACCCTAGCCCAAAGGTTCCTAGAATTTATAAACTCAAATGCTATGGAACAACTTGTTACCACTCCCACAAGAGGGGAAAACATACTGGACCTGATCATCACCAACATGGGGACTCTATGCTCCAGACCAGAAGTGTATCCCTCACTGGTAAGATCAGACCATAAACTAATCTCACTGGATATTCACATCCCGACCCCACCCCATGCCCAGAAAACCACAGTGAAAAACTTCTCTAAAGCAAATTTCACACTCCTCAAAACCAAGGTGGAATCCTTCAAAGCCCCCGGGCCTGTGGAAAATATGGCCCAGACCGCAGAATCCTTTATAAATGCATTCTATGAACACCTTCAGGAATGCATGGATCATGCGATCCCAAATAAAACCAAGACCCAATCCTCCAAAGGCAGATGTCCTGTCTGGTGGACCCCAGCCATAAACAAACTATGCAATAGAAGGAGGAAGCTACTAAATGATAGAGCAAAATCCCAAAAAGGGAAGGCATCACTGATCAGTATTAGCAAAAAACTACAGGCACTCATAAAATTGTCTAAGGCCAGCTTCGAGAGAAAAATTGCACAGGACACTAAGGATAATCACAAGGCTTTCTTTAGTTATGTTAGGAACCTGGGTGGTAATTCCCAGATATGCTCAGAATTAGTCCAAAATGACAAAAAATACACTGAACCCACAGACATTGCCAACATCCTAGCTGACAGGTTCAGTGCAAACTCCCCCCCCTCCCCACCAAAAGGGCAAATATCTATCCCAGCAGATTGCTGCCCACCTGACATCTCAGATGCTCAGGTAAGAGCCACCCTCTCCAAAGCAAAAAACACAGCATCAATGGGACCAGACGGTGTCCCGGGCTGCATCCTACATGAACTCCAAGAAGAGCTAAACCCAAACATAAAACTACTGTTCAGTCTCAGCCTTACTACAGGATATGTGCCCAAAGAGTGGCGTACAGCAACAGTGGTCCCTCTCCATAAAGGTGGTGCCTCAACGGATCCTGGAAACTATCGCCCCATAAGCCTGACTAGCTTAGTCTGCAAAGCTATGGAAAGGATCATCATGGACCTCATAAATAAAGATATTGGGGACCTAGAGACACTGGATCCTACCCAGTTCGGCTTTGTTAAGGGCAGATCCTGCCTCTTAAACCTGGTTGATTTCTTTGAAACAGTCACCAAGGCCATTGACGAGGGAAAGGTGGTCCACACAGCCTACCTGGACCTCGCAAAAGCCTTCGATACAATACCCCACTCGGGCATTATAGATAAGCTCACCAGCTTAAATATAAACCCCTATGTCACTAGATGGATTGCAAACTGGCTCAAGGACAGAACCCACATGGGTAGAATTGCTGGAGCCATGTCAGACTCCAAACCAGTTACAAGTGGTGTCCCACAAGGCTCAGTCCTGGGACCTCTCTTGTTCGGTATATATTTCTCGGAGGTACAGGCCAACACGGAAGGACTGTGGCTGACCAAGTTCGCAGATGACTGCAAACTGGGCACCATAATTGACTCTCCAGCTGACACAAGCATCCTCCAAAAGGGCAAATCCGAAGAAAAGAACTGCTGGGCAAAAGGAAAAACCACAAGCTAAAGCTGGTCACAACTGGTTTAGTGAAGCGCTTTTCGTCGATACAGTGTACAGACTTCCTCAGACAACAACATAAATGTGAGTATCATTTAAATACTGAACCTAATGGCTAATTAATCAGTCAAAAACAACAATTAATCCCTAAAGCAACTAATTGCTTTTTTAGCCCTTCCCTCTAGTGCAACAGGAACACAGAGTTACAAGGTTACAAGCTCTTCAAACAAATATAATATTCACTGGCTTAGCGACAAAAAGAAAACTACACATACACATACACTATGTACATTACTAGCCTCTCTAAGTTACTACTTAGGATGACAATTTTAAAATATATAAATATTGATTATATTTAATAAGGACTTGATAAAAAATTAACAAATAAGTTTGTAAATTTCTACCTATAAAACATCGACTCTCCAGCCGACACAAGCATCCTCCAAAAGGGCCTCATAGAAACAGACAACTGGTGCCAGAGCCATGGCCTCAAGCTAAATGCCAAAAAGCGTATAGTCATCCCCTTTGGCAAAAACAAAGTGCCCACAAATTACCACATAGGTGGTAATCCATTAAGTACAGAAGAAGTAATTAGGGACCTGGGGACCCAAGTTGATAGCAATCTCTCATTTGACAACCACGTGGCCAAAGTGGTTAGAAAAACATTTTATATAGCCCACCAAATCATGAGGGGATTCACATCTAGATCAGGGGAGGTCATCGTGCCTCTTTACTCATCCCTCATCAGGCCCATAATTGAGTACAATGCCCCTTTTGGGATGTACCTTACCAGACACCTGCAGCAACTGGAAAGACCCCAAAAGTACCTCACCAAGAGGATCAGAGAGCTCAAACAGATGCCATATGCTGCCTGGTTAAAGAAACTCCAGCTCTACTCAGTGGCATACCGCCTGTTCAGAGGCGATCTGTGCCTGACGTATAAAGCCATGTCCAACCCGGAATTAATGGACATGCTGCTCCTCAGAAAATCCAAATCCCATCGAGCTACGGACTCGAGAGGCTTGAACCTCAGCACTGAAATAAATAGGACATGCTGGAGGGACAGATTCATAACCCAGAGGCTCCCTTCACTCTGGAATAAAATCCCAGTCCAGGTTAGGCAGAGTCCCTCATTGACTCTCTTCACGAGGAATCTTGATGAGTGGATGGGAGATCGTAGGTTTACCCCGGGTATCCCTTCTGTGTCACTGTTAGACAGAGGCACAGTATACTAACCTCGAAAAAGGGCATAGCAAAATAAATTTAAAATGGGTGGTGAAAGCCAAACACATTCTGGCTAGGCTTATAAATGCCCTAGGGCAGATAGTCTAGTATGAACCTATGAACCTATGAATAGACTAAGGCACATTTAGTCTAAAATGTCACTCCCTGAATGAAACATACTGTCCAGTTTATATACTCTTTTCAACCAATGTTATTTTTAATGTCCTTGTGACTTGTTCTTCTGGTTTCTGTCTGTGTCATGAGAATGTCCATGGTTATTTCATGCCCTTTTTTGGTTCTCGCTGTATCTGAAGACTTCACAAAAGTCTCTCCACATCATCTTTGCATCACTTGACCTGTCTGCATATTATTTATTTATTTATTTCTGCTTCTGAAAGCCAAGAAAGTCAACTTCCTTTTTTTCTATAACAGGATGCATTTACAGTATTGCCCACAGCTATATGTTATTAATATCTAAGCTGAACATTGCTGTTCTTGCAAAGCAAGCATGAAAACTGCTGTTTGGCCTTGCACATTTCCTTTCACTGTACACACAGTATATTGGGGAAAAACATTTTAATTCACACAATATCTATTAATTCCCACTTTTTTTATTTAAGACCCATGAAAATTGTAAGACAATTTACAACAGAAATGGTCTTTAGTACTTTGAATCCCTTGGTCTGTTGCAACGTGCGAATCCCTTGCATTCAATGCTATGTCTTTAAAGAGTGTTAAATTACCAACGGCTGTTGCTTGATTAATACTTTTATTAACACAAATCTTATAATGACGATAAGAGCAATTAATGCGGAAGTTGTAGTACCCCACCATAGACACATGGCCATTATTACTTATCTATTTTTAACTGTTTTTATGCTTCTTTAAACAAGTTTTCAGTCTTGCAGTTATACACAAGCATTTCAAAATCTTGTCAAGTTAACTCTTGCTTTACAAGGCAAAACCTTGTATTATATTTCTTTTGCACTGCATAATTTCATTATTGCTTTGGGAAAAGAATATTTAAAAAAAACAATTTACAGGAAAATGTGATCCTCTGTACTTAATAGCCTTTCTTCATTGTTAACAACAGTTACTTGTTTGATAGTTTTATAACACATTTGCTCTGTTATATATGACTTAACTTAACTTTCCATAACTTTCCATATTGCCTTAGTGGCACTATACCAGTAAAAATTTTAGTTTCTGAAATAACACCGTTTCCTATTTCCAGCTGTTTTAAAATCTTTTCCTATTTTTTTTAATTTTTTTTTTTTATCATGAACCTCCCTCTTTTTTTGGTAATTTTTTTACCATGTCCTCTGGTAATGTGTGAGTAATTCTCATTATTGGAACTGCATACTCTATGTAACAGAATTTTTCCTCTTTTATGTCTTCTTTAAAAGAAGTATTATGTGTTAACTACCATGCTGTTTTTATTTTATATCCAAGCTTTTCACATGACCATAGCTGGTGTTTTTAAACATAAAACCTGTATGTGTAACCTCTACAGGGACTGCATGTAATGGCACTTTTCCCACTGTAAGGAATGTGGCTAAAAACCCAACAATTTGACTTGTCACATGCCTTTGCAAACACATTTTGCAGGTCCAAAATATATTGAAATCAAGTATCCGATCATGATGTCCCTGTTCTCATGATTTATTATATCTGAGTATCTCTCCCCATTTTTTCTTTGCAACTGTTTTGTTTGCATAGATTGCCTTGTTCTGTTCATAGATTGCTATTATAGAGACAAATTTAAACTTTTGTAAGACTGTTAACAGACTGTTACTGTACTGATACTGTTTGACTGTTATTAACTTACACTGATTTTTATGAACCAACATGGTGTGCTGCTTTTGCTTGGATTTTTATTAGCTGAAAAATGCTATTTGTAATGACTCTGTACTTTACTACCTCTATGTTTTACAGTGTATTATTAGCTGGATGGCAGTTACACCAGTTTGAATAATGATGTTTTTTCTGTATGAGTTTATTTATAAGACTGTTTATTCGAACATGTATTACATCCCTTCCTTTCACCACGTAGTCTACAAGCTGTTTTTTCCATTTCATATGTGCATCTGCAATACTGCATACTTTTTCATTAGACCATTTATTACATCCCCTTCCTTTCACCATGTAGTCTACAAGCTGTTTGTGCACATTTGCTATATGCATCTGCAAGACTGCATACTTTTTTTTAAACTGTTATCTGTCTGTTAGGCAGAAATTGATTTTAAAGCTGCATCTGCATTTTGCAGAATGTCATTAACTGTCTGACGGAATTGCTTTAACATAACATCTTGCCTGACTAAAACATTATTTTGTTTTTTCTGCCATGCTATTTAGACTGTCTGTAAAACATAGACACTCACCTGTTTTAGCTGCTTGCTTTGCTTTGCCATTTGCCAAAGCATTTACTGTAGCCTTTCCTGTATATTTTTATGTGCTTTGATTCTGACAATACTAAACCTTTCCTGTAAATCATTTTGGGAATGAAGGTTCATAACTTTCATACTGGAGCATGTTTTAGGGGTTTGCTAACACTGTTGATAATTCCCCTTTCCCCTTCTGACCCAAACTGGCATGTGTAAGTGCAAATAAAATTTAAATAAAGCAGTATTTGAAATAGTCCACACAGTGTATGTCAACCATTGTTTATTGAAACAAAATTATTATTTTGTTTTTTTGTCTTGACACTGAGGCAGAGTCTGTAATAAACAAGACTATTGATATATATCAGCAGGAGAAATAACTGTCATTTCTACTGAACCCTGCCCAATGTAAACTTGCTGGGCTTCTTTTAACTGTCTTGTCAGATTAACCTCTGTAGATTGTGCCCTTAGTAAATGTTGTTGGGTTCTATCTGATTCTTAAGTTAAATGAGAAATGTCATTATGTAAAGTCTGAATGCTATGTTGAGTCTGCTCTTCTAAATGGCATTATTGTCCCTTACTACTGTCTCTAGGGAAATTTTTGAAAAGCTGTGAAAAAAAAGGTTAATATTGATAGCACACTGTACTATGTTAGAACTTTTTTTGTTTGTGCATTTGCAATATTTACTATAAATAACGTTTTTATGTAGTCTATTACATTACTAATGATAATTGCATATGCTTGTACTGTATGAGATTTAGGTGACTGCAGAAGGTACATTTAACTGTTGTATATATGAAGAATTAACAGCGCTAGAATCAAACAGATTGTTTATCAGAACAGGATATATCTTATGGTATGGCTTACATACTAGACTCCTGTGACAAAATAGACAGAAGTTAGGAAAGTTACTTTTACATTTACAAACACAACTGTTATCTAATGTCTGAACATTAAACATTTCAGATTTACATTTCATGTCTGACACAGAAGGTTGAACCATGTAAATTTATATATACAATATGTGGGCACTGTAAAGTTAACTGTCTGTAATTGCATCCATGTTATAACTGTGAAGAAAATACCATAATTTATGCAGAAGACAAGCAGGTGATCAGGCTGAAGTCAATCTGGAAAAGGATGGTGTTTCTCTACAGATTAATTGTAGGTGGTCCGACGCAGGACAGCTTCCATGGTGGTGCTCTGTGTCCACCAACAAAGTACTGGAACTGTTTCTCTGTTAAAGCACTGGAACTGTCAGTCTGTTGAACTAATGTAGTAAGTAGTAGGGATCCCTTTGTAATATTAACTGCTGGTAATAGATATATGGTCACAGTCACTGGCCAAGGCTCACCACTGAAAAAATCTATCTCTTTCTTTTCTGAAGAAATGTCACCACTGAAGAAACTGTCCAAAAGTAGACCAGACAAACTCTGTACTACTGTATCCTGGCTGGCTTGCCACTGAAGAAATGTATCTCTTTCTTTTCTGAAGCAATGTCAAGCAGAGGTCTTTATTTTGCCTCTGAAGAAATGTCACTGAAGAAAATGTTCAAAAGTAGACCAGACAAACTCCGTACTACTGTATCTGTTATATTTTATTTGTCTCAGAACAAATTCTTGCCAAACAGTTAATTCTGTCAGAGCTATTTCAATTCTATTATAACACAGCTAGACAGATGAATAGACTAAGGCACGCTTAGTCTAAAACGTCACCCCCTGAATGAAACATACTGTCCAGTTTATATACTGTTTTCAACCAATGTTATTTTTAATGTCCTTGTGACTTGTTCTTCTGGTTTCTGTCTATGTCATGAGAAAGTCCATGGCTATTTTATGCCCTTTTTTGGTTCTCACTGTATCTGAAGACTTCACAAAAGTTTCTCCGCATCATCTTTGTGTCACTTGACCTGTCTGCATATTATTTATTTATTTATTTCTGCATCTGAAAGCCAAGAAAGTCAACTTCCTTTTTTTCTATAACAGGATGCATTTACAGTATTGCCCACAGCTATATGCTATTAATATCTAAGCTGAACATAACTGTTCTTGCAAAGCAAGCATGAAAACTGCTGTTTGGCCTTGCACATTTCCTTTCACTGTACACACAGTATATTGGGGAAAAGCATTTTAATTTACACAATAGCTATCAAGGTCTATTTTTCTTTCCTGTGACCATATTTCTTTTTAATACCTTTCAAAAATCTCTGGGTTTTGTTCCTTATACTTTCTCACTTCTTATGTGGCTTCTTTTTCCAGATGGCCTAAAGTTTCTTTGCCTGTGTAATTGCTTTTCATTGATCTGTTGTACTAATGAACTTAAATTTTTGTTTGAATCTTTTGACAATTTTTCTTGTGCAAGTATTTGTCATATGCTCTAATTTCTCTCTCTTAATCTTTTTGAATATCTTGTCTCTGGAAATTCTTGACTTTTTGGATAACAGTAACAATGCATACTTTCATCCTTATTCTCAGTAGTCTACTTTGTCATCTTTATGGGTTTTTTGGCATGTCATCTTTTGTGATTTTTTTTTATTCTCAGTAGTCTACTTTGTCATCTTTATGGGTTTTTTGGCATGTCATCTTTTGTGATTTTTGTGGACTACTACTTCCTTCTACTACAGGGGGGCCATCCTCCTCTGAGCCTAGCCTAACCCCATTGTAGGAATGCTTCTGTGTCTTGTGGATTCTACACTGGCATTTTTTCCTGTCCTGGTATCAGCACACACTCCAAGACTGGGCACATTTTTATCCTGGGGCTTGTGCACCCAGCTATCATTTTTTATTTTTAACCTACCTCTTCATAATATAAGCTGTATAAAATGCAGTCTATATGCCAGTGTCATCTTGGTGAGATTTTGAGAGGACAGGGTCCACCTCAAGAAGGTACTTGCCCAGACTTGAGAATGACATCAGTTTCAGCAATACTACTCTCTTTTTCTGCTTTCATTATCTCTCCATTTGGTTGGTGTTATTGATGTCTAACCACACACTTCAGAAGGAGAAACAGTGCCTGTGAACTGTCAGGTATATAAATATTAAGGTATAGACTTATCTGAAACATTACAGCATATGCAATCAGAAAGAAAGAGGAAATGTTATATTTAATTAATGTCCCCAGTTTTCTGGCATTTAAGTTTGTATTGACCAATCAATAACTGTTTGAATTCTCACCTGGAACTGTGGTAACTTGTATGGAGGGTGAGGTCATAAGGGGGAGATTGCCACAGTTTAGTTATGGCAAGAATAGATAAGCTATGATCTCCACAATGGAGTTTTGTCTCAGGGGGATGCAGGAAAGGCCCACCAACAGATTGGCTTCTGTTACTGTACATTGGACTGGCTGCAGTGAATTTCATTGCAAGACGAGAGTGTGTGTATGGATGTAGTAGTTTGAAAAGTAGGGAAACAAGTAGGTAGCTGTCCTTGGATCATATAGGGTACCATTTTGTTTTGGTTAAAGTGAGACAGTGGTGTTCATTTCTATGGAATTTTTAATGAAATGACATTTTTTTTAAAATCAAAACTGCAGGGTAGTTGCATTTTTGTTTGAACTGGTGGCAAATAAAGCCAGGTTTTATTTGGATTGAGTAAGTAGGACAGCTTTGCCTATAGTTGCTCTGGTTGGAGCCAGGAAATAATGTGACATTTTCTTGGCCCAGAATAACAGGTAATTGATTTTGGATCTAAGGTTTTTTTAATATATTCCTGATGGTTGGGGGACTGTTCTAACCAAATTCCTAAGTATCTAAAAGATGCACGAGTTTCAATAAGTGAGTTCTTGTTATCAAGGATGCTGGGATGGGAAGGGCCAATATATATTTTTTTGTATCAAAGAACATCCATTCTTTTTTTTTTATTTGTTTAAAGAAGATTTTTGTTGACAGGCCACTTGTTTAGAGCCAATAGAGCATCATGAGTTTGAGTTCGAATGGCTTGATTTGAGGGATTGTCTCTACTGATGTTCATGTCATCAACATATAATATAAATTGCATGCAGGGTAGGTTCAGAAGAAGTTTATTTATAAAAATGAGAATAGTAGTGAGGCAAGAACAGAACCTTCAGGAGCACCTGAGTATGTGTAGGTGGAGTGAGAAAGGGAGCTGCCTTTGAACGATAGAGTGGCTTCAGGACTAAAGCCAATGTCTATTAGATGTGACTAATGTAGAGTGATCAACCATGTCAAACTTTCAGTGTTGCATTCCATTCCCCTGTCATTTGCTGAGGGTCTTATTCAGAATTTGTTTCTAATGCCTCATTGCCTGCACACAGACATTTTGTCAATCTGTCCTCTCCAAGCACTTTGCTAATGTAGTCCATCAGTAGTATGGACACCAGTGGGTTCAGATCTAGAACCTGATGCACACCCACTCCCACTCTCTGTCAGTCCAAACAATGTTCATACTTTTGCTGTTGGGTCCTTGCACATATCTTGCACCAATTCTACCAATGTATCTGGGGCTTTGAACCATCACAGAACTGGCCAAATAAGCTTTCTTGGGAACTAGTCATGTTATTTCTCCATGTCTAGGAGTGCCCAATTGGACTATTTACTCATGTTTAACATCTTTTCTAGTATGCATCTCATGGCAGACATTGCGCCAGTTATGCTGTATCCTGATCTGAATCCAAACTGCTCATCTCCCATCATATTTTCTACCACTTTGCTTATCCATGTATCAATCATCCTCTCTAGTACTAACTTGCAGTGTGACAGGACAGGTGTTTAATAAGTCTGTAGCACCGACCTCGATGATTGTTCCATTTGATCTACACTGGAACCAAAATGTTTATTCTCTAGTTATGTAGAATATACCTTTCTTTCCATACTCCTATGGATACCCTATGGATCAATTTCTCCCCAAATGACCCCATATCCTAATCATATCTGCCGTGACCTCATCTAATCCTCCTGATTTCCATATCTTTATTTATCTTTATTTTTCTTAGTGTAGTTGTTACTTGATCTTGATCTTCAGTGGGCTCTTCTTCCTCTTTCATCTTAGGCTGTATCTGGGACAGTAGAAAGTGTGTGTGTGTGTGTGTGTGTGTGTGTGTGTGTGTGTGTGTGTGTGTGTGTGTGTGCATGTATGTGGGTTTGTGTGCTCACACGCATGTGTGTGTGTGTGTGTGTGTGTGTGCGCGTGTATGTGTGTTTGTGTGCTCACACGCATGTGTGTGTGTGTGTGTGTGTGTGTGTGTGTGTGTGTGTGTGTGTGTGAGTGTGTGTGTGTGTATGTGAGTTTGTGTGCTCGCACGCATGTGTGCGTGTGTGTGTGTGTGTGTGTGTGTGTGTGTGTGTGTGTGTGTATGTGTGTGTGTGTGTGTGTGTGTGTGTGTGTGTGTGTGTGTGTGTGTGTGTGTGTGTGTGTGTGCCAGCATGCATGCAGGCATGTGTGTGTGTGTGTGTGTGTGTGTGTGTGTGTGTGTGTGTGTGTGTGTGTGTTTTATTCAGTAGATGCTGGAAGTACTTCTAACATCTTCCTTTGATGCCCTGTGGACCAGTGAGAAGGTTACTTTTGGCATCTCTTATCAAGGGTTCTGATGACTATGTATTTTATCTTTCTGTCCTTGCCTTACATCCTCATAGAGATTCTTTGTGACATTTGTCGAGTTACTTCTCATAAACTGGTAGAGTGCCTATCATGCCTTGTTCTTTAGTATTGTGAGTTCTGTGGCTACTTTGGTTGCACAGCAGTATTCCTTCTTAGCCTCATCTATCTTTTCTAGCTCCTCCTGTTTGCTGCCTTCCTTCTTTCTTTAGATAATAATCTGGATTCTACTTTACAACGCTAGATTCTCTTATGTACCTTAAATCTGTGCCTGATTCAGCCACATATCTGTTCTATTGTCTTCAGGCATGCTGTTCTGAGACATTGCCATTCTACTTTGTCTCTCTTAGGTTCATAGGTTCACAGGTATGTAGAAGGCTAATGGCCCTGGAGCCTTTACAAGCCTAGCTCATAGAAGTACCTTGGCATTGTGCGGCCCGACGATAATTCCCTGTGCCTCTATCAAGTAGAGCCACTAGAGTGATACCCGGGGAGAACTTTCTATTTCCCAGCCACTCATCAAGATGTCTCTTGAAGAGGGCCAGTGAGGTGCTCTGCTTGACATGTATGGGCAGTCTGTTCCAGAGCATGGGCAGTCTCTGGGTTATGAACCTGTCCCTCCAGCATGTTCTGTTGATTGTGATAATGAGGTTGAGGTCTCTGGAGCATGTGGTGTGAAGGGATTGGGATTTCTTTAGACATAGCATTTCTAACAGAGCTGTGTCAGACATGGCTTTTTAAGTCAAGCAGAGATTGACTCTTAGTAGATGATATGAGACAGAGAATAGCTGGAGTTTTTGAGTCTGTCCATTTAGGACATGTGTTAAAGGCCTAGGATCCTTTTCATGAGGTACTTTTGTGGCCTTTCCAGCTGTTGCATGTGTCTAGTGAGGTACATGCCAAATGGGGCATTATACTCAATGATTGGTCTAATGAGGGAAGAGTAGAGAGAGAAGATGACCCTTGGTAATGAGATGTGCCACATAGGACTTTCTGACCACAGTGGCAATGTGGAGGTCGAAGGAGAGGTTGCTGTAAACCTGTGTCTCCATATCTCTTATAACACCTTCAGTGTTCAGTGGGCTACCATCAATGTGGTAATTAGTGGGAACTGACTTTTCCCAAAGGGGATGATGACGCATTTTTTGGCATTAACCTTAAGGCCATGGTTTTGACACCAGTCATTGGTCTCAGTGAGACCTTTCTGTAGGATGTCTACATCACTTGGGGAGTTAATAATGGCTCCCAGTTTGTAATCATTTGCAAACTTGGTCAGCCAGAGTTCCTCCATTTTGACGTGGACTTCTGAGAAGTAGATCCAAAACAGGAGAGGACCCAGGTCCATTCTCTGTAGGACTCCACTTGTGACTGGTCGGCAGTCTGACTTGGAGTCCACTGCTTTCACACTGTGGGTTCTATCTGTGAGCCAATTTGCAACCAACCTAGTGGTATAGGGGTTGATGCCTAGTTTGGTGAATTTATCAATAATTCCTGAGTGGGGAATGGTATCAATGGCCTAGGCCAGATCGAGGTAGGCTGTATGAACTACCTTGCCCTCATCTACAGCTCTGGTGACTGACTCAAAGAAGTCAACCAGGTTGAGCAGGCATGATCTACCTTTCACAAAACCAAATTGCGTGGGATCTAGAGTTTGGAGATTCCCTATATCCTTGTTAATTAGGTCCATGATGATGCGCTCCATATCCTTAGATATCAGACTCATCAGGGTAATGGGGTGATAATTCCCAGGGTCTGTAGTCACTCCCCCATTATGGAGAGGTAGCTGTAGCAGTGCATTATTTGGTAGGGACAAAGCCTGAGGTAAGGCTGGGACTGAACAGGGCACACAGATGTGGTGCCAGTTTGCTTTGTAGTTCATGTAAAACACATCCAGGGATATTGTCAGGTCCCATGGAAGCTGTATTCTTGGCCTTGGACAATGCAGCTTTAACCTGTGTTGTAGTAATGCTGGTTGCCTGGCATTCCTCTGGTATTGTGATTGGTACATTTGGGGGAGGGGTAAAGTTGGCACTGAATCTGTCGGCCAATATGTTGGCAATAACTGTTGGCTCAGTATAGGAGGTACCATTGTGTATTAACTCAGAGCAAACCTGGGTATTGCTGTATAGATTCTTGATATAACTATATAGAAGGCTTTGTGTTTGCTTTTAGGGTCTGCTGCAATTTTGCCTTCATAGCTTGCTTAAGAGGTTTTGATGATGGATCTCAACTTTTTGTTAAGACTAATAAGGGAGTTTTTCCAGTCTTGAGACTTCACCTTTTTCTGTAACAATTTCTTCCTTCTGTTGTAGAATTTATTAATGGCAGGGGACCACCAGATTGGCTTCCTTTTTTTGGAGGAGAGCATCTTGGTTCTGTTGGGTATGGTTAATTCCATGCATTTATGTACGTGTTCGTACACTGCATTGGTGTATGATTTGGCAGTCATGCATATATTTTCCATTGACATGGGTGCCGTGAAGTTAGCCACCTTTGATTTTAGGACCCCAAAGTCAGCTTTTGAGAAGTTTTTCATGGTGGTTATCTTTGCAGTGGGTGTGGGTGACATAGATTTCCATGGTAATAAATTTGTGTTCGAATCTAACCAGGGAGGAATTAACTATTGGTGTAGAGCAACCATTGCCCATGTTTGTAATAATCAGGTCAAGGATGTTGCTTCCTCTAGTGGGGGTAAGAATGAGCTGGTCCAGGGCATTGGAACTGATGAATTCCAGGAAGCGTTGGGCCAATGTTTTGGCTCATGAGTAGTTTTCCCAGTTGATGGAGGGGTAGTTGAAGTTACCTAGTACAAGAGTGTTGGGTTGGACCCTAATTGTTTCCAGGGTGCTTAAGAGCATGGAGTGAGAGACTTGGGACATGGCTGGGGACCTATAGCAGGCTATGACCTGAATCACCGTCTTACCCTGATGCGTTATGCTGGGCTACTAGTCTGGAGGTGTGCATATCCTTTATAAATATGGATACATCACCACCTTTGGAGCTTCGGTCCATGTTCTGGGGCCAAAAGGTGTGCATTGAGTTATAGTCTGGTAGTGCAGGGGTGCTTTCGGCTGCTTTAAACCAGATCTCTGTTACAGCACAAATCTCAATGTTCTCCATTTTGAGGAGTGCTTCTAGCAAGTGAATCTTGAGATTTAGACTTCTAGCATTGACCAGCATGACCCTCAGATTGCATTTATTTATAGCTGTTATGGTGGTAATTCGATCTTTGGAACATTGCCTAAAAAAAAAGGCACTATAGGGGTGGCAAGAGCCTTAGCCAGTATCTGGAATCCCATGGGTGACAGATGCAGGCCATCTCTGGAAAAGCATTGAGGTCTATCAATCATGTCATCCCAAGCAGACAGATACTGGGCCTCCTTAGAATGACACCAGAAACATAGTCAATTGTTGAAATCAATCATTTTCTGCTTGTACTGCACTGCAGTGTCATTCTGGGCAACTGTAGGATGCTGCTCAGAGCTAGGGTCATACCTGCCTGGGCCACATAATATGAGAGCTCCTCCATGTCTCTTTTCATATAGGTGCATCTCAGGTCATTCACACACACATGGACAGTGACAAAGTCATACCTGTACTTGTTGTGGAGTGACCTGATTGCATGTGTTATGTGTCGGATTCTGGCACCTGATAGACAGCTGACTACTACCTTCTCCTTATTCGACCTACTGAGTGGGACATCAGTGTGCCTCACTATTGAGTCACCTATGATTAGTGTATTGGGCAAGCTGTTTTGCCTTAGGGGCTTAGGTTGAGTGGCAGTCTGTGTAGGTGAGCTATGTGTCTTGTGGTTTGTGCTGTGTTGTGGTGGTCGAGTGCATTTCTGTGTTGGAGGTCTCTGCTGTTTGGGTAGATTTTTATTGAGATCCTCCACAAAGGTGGGTATGAGGTTTCTGTTTTTATGTGAGAGCTGTGATGGTGGGTGTTCTGGAGTGCTATGTGTTGCATGTGGTGTGGTGCAGGTGTTGACCTTCTCCTCTTGACCAGCTATTCTGGTCTTGGCTTGAGAGTGCATGGCTTCCAATTTGGGTATATAAGTGCATCTCTCCCAAGTCTGAGTGTTAGGAGGTAAGAGGAGAGGGTTGTCTGTGTACATGAGGCAGTTGCTACATTTCCTCAGAATGCCCAAGTTCGCCAGGTTAATAGGAGAAAGCACAGCAAAATGACCTTTAGACATGCCAGGAGGGATGGTCATTATTACTAAGTACTGGAGCTGTTTCTGTATATATTCCTTTTACAGGAAAAATGTCACTCAAGGTGTCTGAATCTGTACAGAGCACTGTCAAACACTTGAGGGTAAACTAATATGTAGTCTCCGAATATTTAAGGATGAAGTATTTAGGCAGATATTCTTCTTGAGGTGCTGGAGCCGAAAGTATCCTCTTGAACTCTTAAGCTGTTGCTTCAGTCAGTCTCCTCACCATAGACCTTAGAGCCGCCTCTGATTACTACTTGCAGCTGATTGTGACCACTAGTGGTTTATGCTGTGGGCCAACTGATTCACTAGTGATGACTTTGCAAGCTCGGGTTCTATCCTGATGCACTTTCCTTACTAGGAGGAAGTCTATCCATGTTGCATGCTGGGCACTTTTGTATGTGATTTTCTGATTATCTCTCTCCTTGAACTATGTTATGGTCATCCTAAAGTAATATTACAGACAGAAGTCTTGATTGGTCCCTCCTTCTGTATTACTGATGCCCCATCAATGTGGATCCAGGCAGTCCTCATATTATGTTCCTTCAGGTCTGATATGAACATTCAGGTACCCCATTATCAACAGCAACTCATGTTGTCCTGCTTTCTTTAATAAGTCCTGCATCTGCTGCCTGAATGCATTCTTTTTCTTGCCATCACAACTTTCCTGTGAGGCATATGATAAAATTATGAATACTGTCTCATGGAATTTGATTGCCATCACCACCACCACCACCACCACCATCATCATCATCATCAACCACCTTTTTCCCATTTTCTACATTCAGTCAGGGTGTCATGTCACTTGTCGCCATCTCTTCCTATTTAATACCACTATCGTACCTTCTTAGACACTCGTGCCTGACTGCTGCAGGTCTTCTGTCACACAGTCCATCCACCATTTTGCTGGATGCCCACATTTCCTCTTGCTTTCTTCCTGTCTGTCCCAAATCTTCTTCACCAGATTGTCTTCTGTTTTCCTGCTCATGTGCCCAAACATTCATAATCTATTTTCTTCAACCTTTTCTGTAATTGGAGCCACTTTGGCTCCTGCTCTTATGCCCTCATTTCTTCATCTGTCCTACAGTGTGTGTCCTACCATTCATCACAGGCACCTCACCTCTATCACCTCTAGCTTCCTCAACTGCTCTGCCTTTTCTGCCCAGGTTTCTATACCATACAGCAGTACTGGTTATACCTCTGCTTTGTGCACCATACTTTTTAGCTTCTTTGTCATTCTTCTGTCATACAATACCCCTGACACTCTGTGCCAGATGGCTGCAGACCATCTGATTCTAGCTTTGGCTTCCTCATTCAGACTTCCCTTCTCCTCAGCCACCCCTCCCAGATACTTGAAGCTGCTAACTTTTTCCACTGTTTTTCCTTCTATCTTAATTTTCAGCATTTTCTGATTTTTCCCCCATTTGCTGCCATTACAGCTGTCTTATCTGTACTCAGTTTCATCCCATGTGCCTTCAGTTTTGCATTCCATTCCCCTACCCTTTGCTGAAGTTCATGTTCAGAGTCTTCCTGTAATGCCACATCATCTGCATACAGCAAATTTGTTGATCTATCCTCTCCAACCTGTTTGCTAATGTAGTCCATCACCAGTATGTACAGCAGTGGCCTCAAAGTTGAAGCCTAATGCACACCCACTACCACTGGGATCCCCTCTGTATGACTGATCATAGGATCATATGATTATAGGAAGTTACTATGCTATTGGCCTGAGGCCCTTACAAGCTTAGCCAAGAATTTAGCCCATGTTCCAACAAGTCAGCAACCTATGCCACTGTCCAGCAGAGACATAGGTGGAATCCCAGGGGTGTATTTTCTGTTCACAATCCAGTTATCCAGGTTGCGCTTAAAAAGGTTTAATGAGGTACTCTGCTTTACATGGAGAGGGAGTTTATTCCACAAAAGGGGGAGTCTCTGGGACACAAATCTGTCCCACCAACAACTCCTATTGATGTCATAGACCAGGTTGAGGTCTCGCGTGCAGGTTACTTGAGTGGAGCTTGACTTGCAGATATGAGCCATTGTGTCCTTGTACAAAGCTTGCAATAATTCTAGCAATGTTTATGGGACTCCACACAACTGCAGAGCTGCCCAAATCATGTTTCTGGGACCTTGCCATATGTTTTCTCCAAGTCTAGGAATGCAATGTTGGACCCTTTCCTCATTTCTAACTTCTTCTCAAGTATCTTTCTTACTGCAAACATCAGGTCAGTTGTGCTGCATCCTGATCTGAATGCGAGCTGCTCATTTCCATTTTACTGTCTACTACACTGCGTATTCATCTGTTACTCACCCTCTGCAGAACTTCCATTCAGTGTGGTAAAAGTTTGATACCTCTGTAATGACCACATTTGTGAATGTCCTCTTTGGCACTAGTATGCTTATTTTCCAATCATCTGGGATATGTCTTTCTCTCCATACTGCTGTGAGTACCCTCAGGACCCATTTTACCCCTATTTCTCTTAACATCTTGCTCATATCTGCCGTGACCTCATCTAAGCCTGCTGCATTTCTTGACTTCATTTTCCTTAGTGCAGTTCTAACTTCTTCTATAATGGGGTCCTCCTCTTTTCTCATCGTAGGCTGTGCCTGGGGTACTAAAGCTCCTGTGGGGTTTTCATCATTCAAACGCTGTTGGGAGTACTCCTTCCATCTGTGTTTGATGTCCTGTGGACTGACAAGCAGGTTTTTGCTGGCATCCCTTATGAAGGGTGTCTGACTATATTCCTTATCTTTCTGTCTTTGCCTTGCACCCTGATAGAGTTTCTTTGTGCCATCCACTGAGTCACTATCTAGAAGTTGATAGATGTCTTGTTCTTTGCTATTATAACTCCTGTCTTGGTCTTTTTGTCAGCCAACCAGTCCTTCCTAGCCTAGTTTGTCTTTTCTATCTCCCACTTTTTCCTGCACTCCTTCTTTCTTTTAATGACTTCCTAGACTTTTACATTATACCACCATATTTCCATACCTGACTCGACTATATATCTGTTATGTAGCCCTTACACATGCTGTTTTGAGGTGCTGCTAATCTTCTTCAACTCCACCTATTTCCTCTTCTTCTTGAGGTGCTACAGCCCTGAGTAACTGCTTGAACTGTGGTTCTTTCTCTCCAGTCAACTTCCAGATTGTCAGCCTGGTCTCTGTTGACCTTAGAGCCATTTCTGACCACAGCTTGTAGCTGATTGTGGCAGCCAGTGGTTTATGCTTTTGGCCGATTGTTTCCCTGCTGTGGCAAATTTAGCCACTCGATGGTGTAAAAATATGGCTCTAAGTAATCTGGTCATGTTGACTAATTGTCATGAGTTGATCTCTAATTCTAATGACATGCCTCACTGTCTTCAGAAGCCTCTCCTTCCCATAGTTCCCATACCATTTCTAGCCCGTCCTCATCCTGAGTAGTACATTCTGGAGTCCAAGCCAAGCGCTTTGCTGCACAGCCCTTCCACCTTGTCTTCTGAATACACAGGATGCCCATTCTTCTCACCATCCTGTCATCTACTTCCAACCTGTGTCCTGTCAGTGAACCTGTATTGAGTTTAGCAATCCTTAGTTCATATTTGGCAGGTTGAATTTTTTTTTCCTGAAGCTGATGAAATGCTCCATAGATGAATGAGGCATTTATGATTACAGCTAGGACAATACTGATGACAGGGCAGCATAGTATGAGAAATATAACATTCAATACAGCTTTTGCAGAACTTCAGTCATCAAGATGTTGGGGAAGATTCACCGTGCCATACTGAATGATCAGATGAACAGAAGAGAAGGAAGAATGTGTCAAGGTATGGAAGAAAATGATGGAAACTTTAGTTCACAATAAATGTACCAGAGCTGCAGTGCTTTTTACAAGAAAACTGGTAGGATGAACTTGGTAAACATTTCATGATTAGAAACACTTGCAGCTGCAAAAGTGCACACTCCCTGGCATTAGTTAGGAAATTCTATTTTCCGTGAGGTGCAGCAGCCTCAAAGCTGATGGATTAGTAATGCGTGGCATAGTGCAATCACTTAATAAAAGTGCTTGAGTTCCACTTTAAATCTGCTTGCTTTTCAGATTCAGGTGGAACTCAGGCTTGTGTCATTGTCAAGGCTCTTAAGGATCTGAGGCAAATCTAAGGCAGAGACAATCTCAAAGAAAAGTCTATGTTATTTTTATTTAGTTTATTGAAAAAAACTGATTGTTCACCAAACATGTAAAGATCTGGTGCAGGCCTATAGACTTTATGGATGTTTGGCATTCTCCTGCTTTGAAGGCTTCTTAAAAGACTGCTTGTTTATATATATATGGTTTAGGAAAGCTGGTCAAATGACCAGCTAATTGACATCTGTTTGGTCGACTGAAATAGATGGTCTACAGGTGTGACAGATCAACAACCCACAAATAAGGGAATATTCCCTTTCTCCAGGAATTATGCAATAGCAGAGTTACTACATATAATTATCAGGGGCATGGGGACACAGACCCACACATGGTGGGGAAGCAATGAGGTTTGCCTACAAAAACAGTTGTATTTGGTTTACTCTTCGCCAGGATAATCCCTGGAGCATGTGTACAACATGTCAATGTTTGTTGTTTTGATGTAATAAAATTAATATTCTGGATGTTGTCTTAGCTGGTTGTTCAATCAGCTGTCCTACATCTAAAAAAGATATATATATATATATATATATATATATATATATATATATATATATATATATATTTAGAGATCCGTACAGATGCTCAACTGCATCTTTCACCAAATCCCAATTTGGTGAGCATACTTGCACGAAAGTGCTATTCACCGAAGCAGCACATTTGCATAAGTATGTTTGTTGTTCTGGTTGTACTATGCTGCGGTAAGGGAAAATTCCCCTTTCCCCACTGTAGTGCAACCTCAGAGAGAGAATATTAAAGTGTGGGGGGGTGTGGGGGCTGCTGGGGGGCTTGCCCCCTGCATTCAAGTAGATTTTGTGTTTTTTTTAACATACTTTAACAAAAGTGCTTTTTCAATGAAATCGCTTTCGTTAAAGTGTGTTCGGTGGTAATGGATTTGGGGTTTTGATCTTTCAATCAAAACTCCTAGATCGATATATATATATATATATATATATATATATATATATACACAAAAACACACACACACACACACATATATATATATATATATATAAACATATATACACAGATTATATATATATATATATATATATATATATATATATATATATATATATATTTACATATATATATATATATATATATATATATATATATATATATATATATATATATATATATATATATATATATGTGTGTTTTATATGTTAAACTCCTATATCTCACAGTCTCAAAGAGTAGTGTGACACCTATCCCAAAAGCTGTAGTGTTCCACTATTTTCTAATATAATGGGTTAATAATTTCATACCTTATGGCAATTCATGACCATGACCTTAAATAACAAACATCACAAATAAGGAAAGCTCAGTGACCTGTCAACCCAGAGCCTGTATCAGAAGCACAAGTAATGGACATGCTAAGTTGGAAATGGCAAAATACATTACCTCAAAAAGGAAAATGAAAACACCACCGCGGTACTGCGCTGCAGTAAAACCCAGAAAATATACAAATGAAGACACTCCACGTAAAAATCATCAGACTGTAAAACATACCTGAGCACTCTTGTCTCTGTTTAATCAAAAGACTTTGCAATACCAACATTTGTTGCAAAATGGTTTAAAAAGACGTACATCCAGGTCACATATCCTAAAGCAAATGAATTACATTCCAACACTCACAGTTTTCCTGCCTTCATTTTTAAAATACACTTAATATTTACATTGTCAGTAAGGCTATATTCAGAAACAGAACCTATAGCTGGTCTTACTGACACATTATTGATAAAATTAGGAGGTGCGAGTCATAGATCAGAGACTCATAACATTCCTTGAAACAGCTGAAATTAGCAGTCATCAAAATAAATGGCTGGCCATTTACATTAAATATTAAAGCTCTGTATGTGGCAAGTCCCCTAAGAATCAGAATTAGACATATTGCAAAGTTTTCACATGTCCCTAGATTCTGATGATTCATGGCTTGATTTGTGTTAAACAATAAAGACTTTGGGGTTAATGGTGAATTTTACCATCATGATTGTGGAGTCGAAACTTTTCCTAACCTGATATCATTCATAATTACCCATTCAAAAATAACGACAAACAGTACCTTAAATATACAGATTATTTCATTTTTATCTTGGAAGTTTGTGTGGAAAACTTGATTTACATTTTTGGCACACATAAATAAGTTTACAACTTATTTGACATTTTCAGAAGTCTTGTCAAAAACCCATATCATTTTTTTTTAGATGTTGACTTTAATAGGAATAATGAAATGGGAACCTTACAGTCTAGAATCTAAAGAAAACCCACATTCAGCAGCACTTATTTACATACTAAGAGTTGCCAGCTGATGAATTTCAAACATAATATTATGTAAAGTCAGGCTATAAGGTTGTGAAGATAAACAGAAGACATGGCACTTATCAAGGAACTACAGACATTGAAGGGAATGTTTTTAGAAAGAGAATATGACATGACCAACATAAGTTCAGGGAGGTAAAAGAAAAAAGGATGAAATTAATGTTTTTGGATGGAGAATATGACATGGTCAACACAGACCATACTGTCAAGGGGGTAAAACCAAAAGTTGTCACAATGCATCCCTATACTATTTAGCACACAGATAAAAGAGGACAGAGACAGAGAGACCTAAGGAATGGGTAAATACTTACTTTCATCTGGAATTCCCAGTGGAAATTCAAATCATAAAAAGAGTTTCAAATGATAATTGGAAAATATTGCTAGGAAATGCCGAAGATCTGAAGCCTTCCCTGTGGCAAATGGTTCATTGCCACAGTACAGGTGAGCCATGTTCTAATCTAACACACTCCAAATTTTAAAAAGAAAGGAAATTAGGGTTTGTATAATTGCTAAGGTTTTGTCTCCAGTTTAAGCCAGCCCAGACAATATGAAATTTACATGGGGCCTGGCACCCATGACCCTTATGGGCAGAGGTAGCTTATACATGCCTGGCCCTCAATTTTCTGTTTGGATACAGGATATCATTATTCTTTCAGAAAACTTGACGGTACTTAATAAGGCCCCCTGAGTCATTAGCCTCTTAACAGTCTATGAATGCGTGAATCTGTGCAGGTAATAAACCTTACTTTACTTTTAAAAGAAATGTTAACATGAAAGATAAGTTTGATAAAAGCAAAAATGAAATAAAATGAGTAAAAAGAGCTCTGATTTAAGTAGGAATGATAGACTTGCATGTGGGTTTTGTTAAGCAATGCAAATGTGTATCCAGTAGCCACATAGTTTTGCAAAAATGATGACAAAGCAATTAGGGCTAAACATAATTGTACAGCAATGGAGTTTTATATCTTGCCATATGTGATGCATGTAAAGCATACTATGTAGGTATAACATGGAGAAAATTATCACAGAGATTTTTTTTGGAGGGGATTAGACTGAACTGATTGCGAACTTTGCAAGGAGATGCAAATAACTTGCTCAAAATCAAAGAAGTATGCCTGCATTTTTGATTCAAGGCTAACCTATTTCTTGTGGGGCCACTAAAAATGTTAAGCCTGTTTTAAAATGAAGGCATTCAAATTGTGAGAGTCTGATTGTGAATGACTGGTTTTAAATCATGTAACTTGAGTCTATGTCTTTTTCAATCATTTTACAATGAGAGTTGTTATACTGATGAAGTCTTTTGTTTGAACAGAGTCAAACATGATATTTTTCCAGGCTGGGGAATTCTGCAAAAGGAAAACTTCACCAGAGTTCACAGGTTAGGAGGTGAAAGAGACAAGCTAGCAAGAAAGAAAGAAAATAGCAGTGTTTTCCAAAGCAAACAGCGTATTCATTTCATGTGCTTGGAGTGTGTGTATGTGTGTGCGCTTGTGTGTGTGTGTGTGCGCGCGCGCACGTGCACTCGCAGGTGTGTGTGTGATCTGTCTGTGTATCTGCTCTGTCTTTATTTATGTTTGGTAGAATCTAAAACATGTAGATGTAGGACATGCATTTAGGCACCAATACACCAATACATCACATCTTACCCAAAAGACTGCACAGATTTACAGTCCTAGAAATCTATCCACAAGGAATGATCATACATGCTGCAAAAGCCTACTCCCTAAATGCCCGCACAGAGCTCCTGACAAAAAGGAAATTTAAAGTTCCACAATGAATGACTTGAAGGGGGTCAAGACGCCCTGAATTTGATGTGAAGACTCCACAAATCCATTTACTTATGCCTGCCTTTTCTGAAACTCTGCACAAATCAAGAATTGAAAACAGTTAATATTTTATAATTCTGTTTTCCTTTCTCATACTTGCATGATTTCCAAATTAGCAAGCAAATGGTTAAACGGTTCTGGGTGATTGTGATCTGTAATTCATTACTGGTGGCTTAAAATCTTAATTCTAAATTACCTATTCCTTATCTCATTACTGATTCAATACTCAGCAAGATGGGCAGTCATTACGTTGAGCCCACTGAATTGTTAGTTTCTCATTGGGTCTGTAGTCGTTTCATGTTCCAGTTCGCTTTGTATGTGTCTATTTGAGTAGGTGTGTATGTGTGTGTTTGTGTGGTTTATTTCTCAGTACATTTATTGTTTCAATATGATTGTAAGTGCACACGTAATTTACATAAATGTAAAGGAGAGTGTCAGTAGTCTCTTGATCTCTTCTGCTGCCTATTAATGAATATTTAATGCTACAGGTTTTATATCTGAACCACTGAAAACCAATTTAATATGCAAGGTGGATAGGCCTTAAGAGTATACAGCAAATGCAAACTGCTTTCTCAGGTAATATTCAACACCTGCCATATTTAAATAAGATTTACACTTAAAAAGTGACTTCTCAGAATCTCCCCTAGCTTGTTCCTATTCTAGATCTTGCCTGTTCTATTTTACCAAGAAATAACTAAAACTAGTCCAAAATTATTCTGCACACAGACGCACACATACATTATTTTCAGAGAGGAGTTAATGATATATTTGCAGTAACACTACCCCTTTCTGTTTCTATAAGGTAATGCTGACACTAGCAAGACTACTTTAGCACACCAAAAACACAGTTACTGTTTATCCTTATAAAAATCAATTGTTAAACACTGGTATATAACAATAAACTGAATAAGAATTCCTTAAGAAGGGTAAGTGCATACTTTGGGTTACATCAATTCAAAACACATACTCTTAACTGAATACATAAACCACAGATCACACATATTTAAAATGGGAGTGACTGACGTTTTATTTGAAATTAATAAAATTAAGCATTGCCCTTTGTAAAATTAAATATATGAGCATAATACAAATTCAAAATATATGTTTATAAACAAATAAATGGCATTTGAAAGAACTCGGCTTATCTGCTTATCTGGTCTTGTCACGACTGGTAGCTAAAGAAGTACTTACTTTACTCTCCACCTTTAACTTGTACATCAAAACAGGAGTTGTGCAATTCCTCTGCCAGTCAATCTGCCAGCATGAGCTCTTTCCACTAATGCTATCTACTTGTGTAGGCTTCAGTAGCAAGGTGATATGGACAACTAATAGTCCCGCTTTCTCTCTGCCTCTTTGTACTTAAAAGAGTCACAGCCAGTATTTCATATTTTTATTTCCATTTGAATGTAAATCCTCTCATTTCAGCAGACATATAGCACTGGGAGCAAGTAGTGAACAAATAAGGTAATATATTATTTTTAACTGATAAAGCATTTCAGTGAAAAGGGCCAGCATCATACTTCAACACCTCTGCTGCAGTTTTACTAAAAGCTTTAAGTACTGCAAATGTGTGCATGTGTGGCAAACTTGTTTTACTGTTTAATAACTCTACTGTCTTTTCACTGAAAATAACCACCATTTTATTTACACATTTTTATGTGTGACAATTGCAAGATTGTTTCAACCTATCACATTTCTGCTTTCAAAATAGCTACATTTTTAATAGCTCAATATCAGTTTTCTTATGTATCCCCCTTTGTAGGCCTCAGTCACCCTTTACTTAGAAACCCTGAATACATGAAGCTTTGGAGGAATAAAACAGCATTTTAGGCTGCATTAACATGCTTATTTGTCTTTACTGACCATTTACAATTTTTGTTAGCAGGGGATGACCCTTTAACCATTTGTACCTGTCATTTTTCTGCCTTTATAGCTAACTCTCCTCTTTTCATTGACTATTAGATCCCTCTAGTATTTGCATACATTCTGGATAAACAATGAATATGTCACAAAATTTTTGCAGCACTGCATGGATTTCCTGAACCTAAATATGGGATCAGTTCATACCTCAGTGAGGAAATTTATGATCAGATCTCCTTCTAACTCTCCTGGTAACTTATGGTATAAGAGAAGTGTTAGTTTTCATCATTATTAACTCCACCCAGTATTAAGCATATAGTCACAACAGATGTCTTGTGGAAATTACTTTCACCCTTGCACTCGTCACACATTAATTTAAGGAATCCCATTATCCTCTGACCAAAAACGAGTTCAAATGACAAAAAGATGGATTCATGAGGCATGTCATTGTATGCATGTAAGAGATGGGCAGGTATTTATCCCATTGCTGCTTAAATTGATCTGCACATTGCCTTAGCATTATCTTGAGAGCAGAGTTAAATCTCCTAGCTAAACCATGTGTTTACGAATGGCCGACTCTGATCTTTTACTGCATTGTACTTTTCCTTTTTTTTCAATTCTGCCTTTTTTCCCTCTTCAACTCCTTTTTCCTTTTATTCTCCTTCATTTCTTCAAACCTGGCAAACTTAGATAGCATAAAAACACATTTGTTTTCACTACCCTTATCCATTGTAAAATGATTTTTCTCTCTGTTTGATTTCAGCTACTTCAATTTGTTTACATGTATACGTTTTACTCTACTATCTGAAGTGATATTGCATTTGTTAAATTTTTGATGTATTAATTGTTTTAAAATTTTACAGGAGTTTGTATTTCTTAATGTTTTGTGTTAAATTTTCTGTGTAGCTTTTCTCCCTGGGCCTTGACTGAAAGAGGGCTTTCCACCCACTTGGACTTCTGCGGTAAACAAATGCAAAGAAAAACAAATAGTTTTTTAGTGCTGTCCTTATAGTACTTAAGTAAATCAGTGTATCTGACATAAAGATAGCCCCTCTGTCTGTCAGCATTTCCCCAGAGAAAACCCACCAGCTTAAAATGACAAACAAACCATTCATCACCATTTCTGTTTCAACAGAGGTACAAAGAATTGCTTCAGGATAATTAGCAACATAGTGTACTGCATCCATGATATGCTCCTTACCCGTGAGACTTGGGCTTCTAAGAGGACCTCATAGATTTACTGCTACCATTTAAAATGGCACTTTCATAATAGGCACAGGCACCAAAGCGTCCTTAGTTTTGTCTCCTGCTTTGCCATGCATTTGACAACCTATCGAATATTTTACAAAGTTTGGCTAAAAAACTTGCTTCTTTTTATTCACTTTATGTTTATATGCCCTGAAAAGGTGATAGTGTAGGCTATGGCCAGGCATGTGACAGCACATCCTTCAAACTACTGACTTTTGCATCACGTTTTGTTCTAGTTATTTTTAGGAGCCCTTTCTCTGTACAGTAGCTCCTTTCCTAGTATATTGCCTTCTGCCATTGAGAATCAGTAGCCTCCATACATACCTCCTCCATTTTCTGCATAGTGGTATAGGTTCATAGGTTCATACTAGGCTATCTGCCCTGGGGCAATTATAAGCCTAGCCCAATTCTGTATGGCTTACGCCTCCCCTTGATTTGAGTATACTGTGACCTTTTTAAGGTTTAGTTTACTGTGCCTCTGTCTAATAGTGACACGGGAGTAATCCCTGGGACAAACCTACGATCACCCATCCACCTATCGAGATTCTTCTTGAAGAGATTCAGTGAGGTGCTCTGCCTCACATGAACTGGAATTCTATTCCAGAGCGAAGGGAGCCTCTGGGTTATGAACCTGTCCCTCCAGCAAGTTCTATTTATTTCTGTGCTGAGGTTCAAGTCCCTCGAGCGTGTGGCTCTAAGGGATTTAGATTTACTGAGGTGGAGCATGTCCATTAATTCTGGATTTGACATAGCTTTGTATGTCAGGCATAGATCGCCAAGTAGGCGGTATGCAACTGAGTAGAGCTGGAGTTTTTTTAACCGAGCAGCATATGGCATCTGTTTGAGACCCTTGATCCTCTTGGTGAGATACTTTTGGGGTCTTTCTAATTGCTGCAGATGTCGGGTAAGGTACATCCCAAAAGGGGCATTGTAGTCTATGATGGGCCTGATGAGGGATGAATAAAGGGGCACGATTACCTCTCTTGATCTAGATGTGAAACCCTTCGTGATGAGGTGGGCTATGTAGAAGGTCTTTCTAACCACTTTGGCAATGTGGTTTTTGAAGGAGAGATTGCTATCAACTTGGGTCCCCAGGTCCCTAATAACGTTCTCTGTACTTAATGGGTTTCTGCCTATGTGGTAATTTGTGGGCACATTGTTTTTGCCAAAGGGTATGACTATACATTTTTTGGCATTTAGCTTTAAACCATGGCGCTGGCATCAGTTATCTGTCTCTGTGAGACCTTTTTGAAGGATGTTTGTGTCAGCTGGAAAGTCGATTATGGCGCCCAGTTTGCAGTCGTCTGCGAACTTGGTGAGCCATAGTCCTCCCACGTTTGCCTGTACCTCGGAAAAGTATATACCGAACAAGAATGGTCCCAGGACAGAACCCTGTGGGATGCCACTTGTGACCGGTTTCGAGTCTGACATGGCTCCAGCAACTCTCACTCTGTGGGTTCTGTCTTTGAGCCAGTTTGTAACCCATCTTGTGACATAGGGGTTTATATTTAAGCTGGATAGCCTATCTATGATGCCCGAGTGGGGTATTGTGTCAAATGCCTTTGCAAGGTCCAGATAGGCTGTGTGGACTACCTTCCCTTCATCTATGGCTTTGGTGACTGTTTTGAAGAAGTCAACCAGGTTCAAAAGGCAGGATCTGCCCTTGACAAAGCTGAACTGGGTAGGATCTAGTGTCTGTAGGTCCCCAATGTCTTTGTTTATGAGCTCCATGATGATCCTCTCCATAGCCTTACATACTAAGCTTGTCAGGCTTATGGGGCGATAGTTTCCAGGGTCCGTAGAGGCTCCACCTTTGTGGAGTGGGACCACTGTTGCTGTATGCCATTCTGTGGGCACATATCCTGTAGTGAGGCTGAGATTGTATAGCTGTTTTATTTGAGGGATTAGTTCCTCTTAGTGTTCATGTAGGATGCAACCTGGGACGCCATCTGGTCACATGGAAGCAGTGTTTTTTGCTTTGGAGAGGGCAGCCTTCACCTGAACATCAGAGATGTTTGGGAGGCAGCCCTCTACCGAGATAGATACTTGCTCTTTTGGAGGGGAGGGGGTGGAGAAGTTTGCACTGAACCTGTCTGCCAGGATATTGGCGATGTCTGTGGGTTCGGTGTATTTTTTGTCGTTTAGAATCAACTCAGAACAAGTCTGGGAGTTGCATCCCAGGTTCCTAACATAACTGAAAAAAGCCTTATGATTGTCTTTGGTGTCCTGCGCAAGTTTTCTCTCGAAGCTGGCCTTGGAGGATTTTATGAGGGATCGTAATTTTTTGCTAGTACTGATCAGAGATGTCTTCCCTATTAGGGATTTTGCTCTATCATGTAGTAGCTTCCTCCTTCTGTTGTACAGTTTATTTATGGCAGGGGTCCACCAGACTGGACACCTGCCTTTGGATGATTGGGTTTTGGTTTTGTTTGGGATAGCATGATCCATGCATTCCTGGAGATGTCCGTAGAATGCGTTTATATAGGATTCTGCAGTTTGGGCCGTAGTTTCCACTGGCCCTGGGGTCTTGAAGGATTCCACTTTGGTTTTGAGAAGTGAGAAGTTTGCTTTTGAGAAGTTTTTCACTGTGGTTTTCTGGGCTGGGGGTGGGGTCGGGATGTGGACATCCAGTGAAATTAATTTATGGTCTGATCTTACCAATGAGGGATATACTTCTGGTGTGGAGCATAGAGTCCCCATGTTGGTAATGATCAAGTCTAGTATGTTGTCCCCTCTTGTGGGAGTGGTGACTAGTTGTTCCATAGCATTTGAGTTTATAATTTCCAGGAACCTTTGGGCTAAGGTGCTGGGGCTTGAGTAGTGCTCCCAGTCAATGTTTGGGTAGTTGGAGTTGCCCAATATAATGGTGTTCGGAGAGATCTTCATGTTCTCCAATGTTTTCAGGAAAGCCGAGTGGGATTCCTGACTTTGAGACGGTGGTCTGTAGGATGCTATAAACTGAAAAGCAGTCTTGCCCACTGTTAGTTACACATGGATGGTTTCTGATACTTTGTGCAATGCCACTAACCTGGAGGTGTGGATATCCTTGATAAATATGGAAACTCCCCCACCTTTTGTGGTTCGGTCCGGGTTTTGGGGCCGAAAAGCATGATATGAGGTATAGCCTGGTGGTGCTGGGGTGCTCTCTGGAGCCTTGAACCAGGTTTCTGTCACTGCACAGATATCGATGTTCTTCATACTGAGGAGAGCTTCGAGTGCATGCATCTTGAGGTTAAGACTTCTGGCGTTAAGCAGCATTACCCTTAGTTTCTTGTTCCTTGTGCTGTCTATGGGGGTGGGTTTGACTTTTGAGCCTTGCCTAAAAAAGGCACTATGGGGGTGGCAAGAGCCTTTGCCAATATCCAAAAGCCCAGTGGTGACAGGTGCAAGCCGTCCCTAGCGACGCAACGTGGCTTGTCGAGCATGTCATCCCAGGCTCCAACAGACCAGCAAGAAACAAACTTTGGAAAGACAAAAAAGAGTGTTGAATAGTCAAGAACGTCCAAGTGCCTTAAAGCAGTTTTATTAAAATACAAAATAAATAGCGTTTTCGCTACTACATGCAAGTAGCTTCCTCAGAGGCTAAAACACAGAAAAGGCGCCAAACAGTTTATATACTGTAGGCAGCCTAATTAAAATCAGCTGACATTGTTAAAACATCACTTCCTTAAAAGTTACAAACAGTTTTTCTTTAAGTTGTTTTCCAAATCGATCCTAATGGTCGATCCTAAAAAATTTTTTTTAAACAATTAGCAACAGAGATGTATCATATCCATATGTTAATAAGAAGACTTTGTGAAAAATACATATCTGTTGTTATAAGTAAGCCCTATTTTAATATAAAATGTAAAAGGACTAAAAATCAAGTATAACTAAATATGTATAATCAAGTGTACACAAGTTAAATGTACTGGCCAAAACCTGTCATAAGTAATTTCTTAATGCGGAGCAAGTTCATCAACGTAAATAAGCCTTATATTTTAGCACAGGGGCTATATTACAACTTTCGTTTAAACCTGGCATATTAAAGGCATCCAGTTTGAGTTGCCAATGTAATTCTAGAATTTCTAACAACAAGGAGGTAGGTCCTCCCCTAATAGATTTTTGTTTACAGTCAATGCCCATAAAAACAAAACTATGTCCGTGATTAAATTCAACATGTTTGGCAAGAGCATTCTCAGTTTTGTTGTTTCTGATGGCATATATATGTTGATATATGCGCTCTCTGAATTTTCTGTCAGTCTTTCCGACATAAAATGCCGGACAGCAAACACAGAGAGCCACATATACAACTGATTTTGTGTCACAATTTATTTTGTGATTAATCCAAAATCTTTGTTGTCCTATACTAAAAGAACTACCGGATTTCACAACATGGCACCAGTTACAGGACCCACAAGTGAAGCACCCTTTGGTTTTTTGAAGGCTATAGTTTGGTGCATTGGTTTGTAACAGCTCTTTAATGTTACTACCTCTCCTAAATGTAACTTTAGGTCTATTACCTAATTTCTCCACGAGAAAAGAATTATTAGTAATAAAGTACCAATTCTTCACAATAATATCTGATAGTTCTTTAGAATTCAAATTATAAATGGTGGAGAAGGACAAGGAGAAGTCACACCTAGGTTCCTCTGTCGCAGTGCCAGGGCTGAAACCTGTTTCTATCAAACCAGTTGTAGCCCCTTCTTCAATGGAAATCTTATTACGGTCACTAGATATTAAAGGGCAAATTATTCCATTAACTCTCTTATTGGAAACTTCCAGTATCACCTCCTCAATCAAAGAGGTAGGATAACCTCTATCCAGGAAGAAACTGTTCAACAAAATACATTCTTCCTCAAAATCTTTTAATTCACTACACATCCTGACCGCCCTCACAAGTTGGCCTTTAACAATTCCTTTCTTTAACTTATATGGGTGGGCACTTGTGTAGTGTAGGAATGAGTTAATATATGTATCCTTTCGAAAGATGGACGAGGTGAATCTGTGGTTCACAAGATCCTTCCTCAGTTTCACGTCCAAGTAGTCCATTTCACTGGTATCAAACTTAGATGTGAACCTGAGGAAATCTGTTGTACCATTGAAATAATCTACCAAGAGACATGCCTCATCTTCATTGCCCTTGAACAAGATGAAAATATCGTCAAGGTATCTAGTGTAGTGGCGTATTCTATCCTTCCATAATGGTGATTCAGAACAAATTTCCTCTCACAATACGCCATAAACACTGGATCCCCTTTGAATGACACCAAAATTTTAGCCAATTGTTAAAATTGATCATTTTGTCTTTGTACTGTGGCATCATTCTAGGTGAGGGTAAGATGCTGCTCAAGGTCATGGTCATACTAGCCTGGGCTACATGATCAGAGAGCTCCTCTATGTCCCTTTTCATGTAGTCCAGGGAGGTACGTCTCAGGTCATTCACACCAGCATGTACAATGACTGAGTCATATTTGTATTTGCTTTGGAGTGACCTGAGTGCTTGCGTTATGTGGCGGATCCTAGCGCCCGACAGGCAGCTCACTGTGACCTTCTCTTTATTCAGCCTGGTGAGCGGGATGTCAGTGTGTCTGACAATAGAGTCACCTATAACAAGAGTATCAGGTGTGTTATTCAGCCTTAAGGGCTGTGGCTGCTTGGCACACTGACTTTGTGGGTTATGTGTTGTGTGTGTTTTGTTTTGAGGTAGCGTTTGCTTGGATGTCTGCTTTGGAGGTCTCTGTTGCTTAGGTAGATTTTTATTTAGAGCCTCCGAGTATGTTTTTGTGTATTTATGTGTTTGGTTCACTGATGTGGTGGGACTATGTGATACTGGAATTGTGTTGTGTGAGGTTACCTTCTCCTCCTGACTGGTTACACCAGTTTTGAGATGAGAGAGCTCAGCCTCCAGTTTGGCTAAATAGTTGCATCTCTCACATATATTTGAACCTGTTTGGAGGAGGAGAGGGTTGTCCATGTACATGAGACAGTTGTAACACTGCCTCAAAATTCCCATATTCACCAGCTGGACTGGAGAGGAAACCATTGACTGACCTTTGGACATGCTAGAGTAATATAGGGAAACTGAATTTAAGACGGACCAATAGAGGACAGGGTAATCATAGAGAGTATAAGAGTAAGCAGTGCTTATGGTTTAATAGTGCTAACCTGTAGGATTACTTAATTGGTATCCAAGACGTATGGCTCTGTCAACTAGTCCACTTCCAATGGGAGTCAAGTATCCTTTTACAATTGTTTATCATATTTAGAATTATTGTTACCAACTGTCTTTTTCCCTGAAGTAATACTTCTAGAGGAAGCCCAGTACATTATTTGACAGCTATGGCTTAGGTTTAGGCTTTCTGCTACTGTCTTTTTCTGAAGGAATGGTTTCCTGAAAGGAAGGTTTGGATTGTGGCTGATTCTGTCCTCTGCCACCTTCCCCATGCCTAGCAGGGCATAAGTGCATGCACAGAAGTTGCTATGACATCAAAGAAATTACTTATTAGAATATTTACTGTCATCAAATATTGTCATTATATTTTCTCCCTGACACCCTTTCCCATTCCAAGTTAATTCTGGTCAATGATACCAGAAATGGGACCCTTGGTTTAATGTTTCATAAGAAAAACAAGACCTCCTCCTTATACTTTAGTGCAATGATCCGTCTAGCGGTATGGGAATAGAACCCACAGCCTTCTCTACCAAAGCTAGGTGCACTACCTGCTGCACCACTGACACTGATAACCCAGGTGTGAATGAAATGAGTTTGTAGGTAACCATTGGAAATGTTGGGACCCACTAGAGTGAGTCCCAAAATAGAGAGACTGAATGGCTGAAAAAACAGACTTACATATACCAAGTCTGAGGTGGCTATTTTTCTGGATATTCCCTTTTCTCAGAGGTATGGTAATTTTTGTATTTAGTATATATTAGTCCAGGGTGTGGGAGGCTTGGCCCTCCCCACTCTGGGATGCAGGGAGACCTTTCACCTGCAAAAAAAGAAGTTTAAAGGAAAAGAGTGCTGTTCAAGTGCTTCATTTTCGGTCTTTTTTTTGGAGTGTTGGCACTGGGTGTTTAGAGTGCTGCATCTCAGTAGGAAGACACATTTGTATACTGTATGTATTCTGATTTGACTCTACTTTACTTGACTGCCACCTGTAAGCATTATCACCCTCTTTAACTGTGATTATGTTTGGTCATGCGATTGTTTTCATTGCACACAAACTTGCAGAATGTGCACTTGCTTTGGTTGTAGACATATTATTACTATGGACTGCATTGTATAGTTGTGGCAGATGGATAAGAAGAAAACATGAGTGTTTTGTCTGCTGTATACATTTATGTAACCATGAAGTTATGTGGGCAAGGCAGCCATATCATTATTTTCTCATATTTTTCAATGTTTTATTGTCACTTCGTTAATATTGTGATTACTTGAGGTGTTAAATGTTTTTGTTTCGATTAAGCATACATGACTAAAGGAGATACAGTTATTTATAGTAAATTCATGCCATGCTGCTATGAACCATTTAACCATTTTTCCTCCTTGCATATAAGTGGTTAAGTCTTTAAACAATGTAATATTTTCACTTGACATTTTTATGAAAGATTAATGATACATACAGTTGTAAATAAAATGCAGTTAGACTGCACTTCAAAGTTTTAATTACGTGAAACAGCTTGAACTTGTATTTATAAGGGGGAAATAATTTTATGTATTTTTCCTGTGGCACTTAAATGATAGATACCTTCACATTCATAGACAAATGCATTTTTAGTTATTACATTGTAATAATTTATCTTTTAGTGGCATGTATATTTATTTCCCTGAAAGAATATGACTGGTGCTTACTTATTTCAATATAAATGTTTTGAAATTTTGCAGCCTGTCAGCTTCCTAATCACAATTTTCACCCATTTTTTCCATGTAAATTGCACTAGCCCATATCTTCTAACTGTTTGATATGTTCCAATGACATATTTGAAGAAATATATTAAATGTATATTTTACTATGCCTTACAATAATCATGCCTGTAGGTGGAAAGATAACTGAACAGTTGAACTTGCATTTTGGTCTTGCAGTGTGACATTTCTCATTTTAGTGTTACAGTTTTTACAGCATTTAAACTGGTAGAAATCAACACTTTTAGGGAAGAAAACATAGTGCTTTTAGCTCAGATAATATGCCAATTTAGTATCTACATATTTTTTAATAAATGTTATGCTTATCAACATGGAAAGGGCTATGTGATCATGACTTTTAAAAATCTAATGTAACAGAATTCTTTGGCCTGTCATGTACATTGGAGTGGTAGGCCTAATAATGTTATGTTACTGAAACTCTTCAACATTTTTTAATAAATGTTTTTTTCAACTGCTTGGACTTTTTACTATAAACTATGCAAACATTGTTCGTTTGAGTGCAGTTCATAGGTTCATAGGTAGATACACGGCTATCAGCCCAAGGGCCTAAGTAAGCCTAACCAACAATGTTCCCTGGCTTACGCCACCCAAGACAGTTAATTTCCTGTGCCCCTGTCAAGCAGAGGCACAGAAGTGATCCCTGAGGTGTATTCCCTATTTCCCATCCACTCAAGATTTTTCTTGAAGAGTTCTAATGAGGAACTTTGTTTGACATAGATGGGTATGGCTTGTTCCAGAGTATAGGAAATCTTTGGGACAGGAATCTATCGCTCCAGTATGTCCTGTTTATTGTGGTTAAACAGCCTTTGCAGGTCTTGAACCCAGGACCCTCTACATTTTAGTCACAGTAGTTAACCACTAAGCCATCACAGTAGTTGATATTAAATATATGTATTTTGAACTTTTATGTGCTAGCTTAAAAATCTTGTTTTTGTTTGAATATTTCAAATGCTTGAAAACATCTGTTTTATAGAAAAAGCAGTTCCAGTGCTAAAACAACTTAATATAATTATGGAGTATATTACATGTGTTTGTATACTTCTAGTATCCTGTGGTCCACATGTTCACTTCTACTTGCTTGAAACAGCAAGTACTTAACATTTCAACAGCTCAGTCATACTCTAGTCATATCTATGCTCTCCCCAAGTCCTAACTGTACTCATAGGAGTCCCACTCACTTCCTAGCCTGAATTCTAAACATTCTAAACATTTTCCCTAACCTAGTCCTAAATCTTTCAGTCACTCCCTAACTCTTAACACAAACCACACTACCTAAACCTAAAATTCCCAGTTTCTATCAAAACCTACAAACAATTCTCATTCCATAAACCAAAAACTCTATCTTGCTCTCTAAAAGCATAATCCCAAACTCCACTTACTAACTCCAACCTTAACACTCCCATTTGCCTTTATTCTAACCAAAACCAAGCTCCATATCAATAAAATTCCCAGATACTCCATAGACATAATCCCCAAATTCTCTCCCTAAACTGAAAATCCCAACTTGTTCTTTAGTCCTTACCCTAAAATTCCACTCTGCTCCCTATCCCTAATTGCAAACCTTACTTCCTAACTCTAGTTTTCCAAGAGTTGATGAACATCGAATTGTGTTATGCTTGCCAGAAGCAAAAATCAAAGATCAGAGACTAGGCTTGGCATGCCTTAATGCAAGGAAGTATGGATCTGTTTTTATTCAGGTTGGTACAAATGATGTCACCCGCAAGGATTCTCTGATTGTTAGTAGGGAACTGACAGCCCTCTTAGATAGTATAGCTTGTACTGGTGTTAGGACTTGTTTTTGACAAATAACCTATAGAAAGGATAGTCAGATCACTGTGAATGAAAAGATTTTTTGGGTAAATACCTATATGGAAAAAATGTCCTGTCTTAAAAAAATGGAAATGTCTAGAGCATCCAAGTCTTCTTTTGGGCACATGTGTTCAGACAGGATGGTGTGCATTTGTCAAGATCAGGGAAGTGAATTTTTGCAGCAGGTATTTTGCAATATTTGACAAACACTAGGCAGGATTTTTGCCATGTCAAAAATTTTAACAGTTCACATATAGCAACCTTTGATGCATCTCTGATGGTTGTTAATGATAGGAGCATTAATAATAAAGTTTTTTTATTGCAAAATTTGCTACATTCCAACAAGGTTTATGATGTTACATTCAACTAGTAATCTCCCCACTGCCTTCTCTTTTTCTCCTGTACCTACCTCCAACATAAAAAAACTCTTAACTAAACTTAAACCCACCAAATTAGCAGCAGACAGCCTCCCAAGTGAATACCTACAAATCGCAGCTGATGCTCTGGCCTACCCAGTAGCCATCTTGATTAACTGATCTCTGTCAGAAAGTTACGTTCCCACACTGTGGAAAGTATCACATATAATTCCCCTCCGCAAAGACGGACCCTCCACAGAACTAACCAATTACCGCCCCATAGCTATTCTCTCTCCACTCTCCAAAATACTAGAGAGATGCATACACTCTCAGGTCTCAGACTACCTCCTTACTAACAACCTCCTTTCCAGTACTCAACATAGCACCACCACTGCCTTACTCTCCTTTACTAACACCATCCTTCAGCATAAAAACAATGTCTATGTCTCCTCTGCTACTTTCCTAGATCTATCTAAAGCATTTGACATGGTCCCACACAAACAACTTTTCTCTGTCCTCAATAACCTATCCTTCTCACAATCGGTCACCAACTGGTTTCAGAGTTACCTGTCTGACCGCCAACAATCCGTTGTATGGCAGAATGACATGTCTCCCCAACTACCCGTCTCTATAGGGGTTCCCCAAGGATCCATCCTTGGACCCCTACTCTTCTCTGTTTACACCAATAATCTAGCCTCTGCCACCAAACATGGCACGTTCATACAATACGCAGATGACTCGACCATCATCTGCTCAGCCCAGTCCCTACCAAAACTGCAAAAAGTCACACAGGAAGCCTTTTCCTCTGTTGAAACATGGTTATCCGATGCCCGATTAATACTCAACCCAAACAAAACTAAACTACTCATCTTCCAACCCACCAAACATACTCAAAACAACTCTCACTTTAACATCACGGCAAAAGACAACACCACTATATACCCAACTGAACACACCAAATTGCTAGGAGTGGAAATAGACAATAAACTAAAATTTGACATTCACATATCCATGACTATAAAAAAGTCCACAAAAAACTAGGAGCGTTATACAGAAATAAGCAATTTCTCACCAAAGCAGCAAAGATTTTAATAGCAAATTCCCACCTTATCTCCACCCTACTTTATGCCTCTCCAATACATACCAACCTAAAGCAATGTGATCTAAACAAGCTAGAGACCTGCTACAACAAAATCACCAAATTCACCGCAGGGGCATCCTACCGTAGTCACCACTGTCTCTCACTTGCTGAACTGGGCTGGCTTGAACTCCCTCACCTCCTTCAGTGGTATCAACTCTCACTCGCCCACAAACTAGTAAACCATCCACTAAATGTCCCATCCCTCCAGAATCTATTCCAACCCTATTGCACCACCAGACCACTAAGATCCAGCAGCAAAAATCACTTACAGATCACTAAAGCCAATAACTCTGCTGGTGAAGCACTATTCTCTTGTGCCATAGCCAAATTATGGAACTCACTCCCACCCACAATTACCTCCATACCATCATGCACCCACTTCAAAACTTTACTAAAAGCGCAACTAAAAACATGCTGGCTATGCCCTTGCAACTCCCACTCTAATATCATCCACCCCATCCAACCACTACCTTTCTTTCCACTCCACTAACTACCTTGATTATAGCAAGCTCAGATGCTCATAAGCCAGTACTTATTATACAGCACAAACTTCTTCTTCTTGTAACATTTGTTAATGTCTGGTATGCGCTTCACAGATAAAGATTCTAGTTGTCTACTGATGTACTATGTTCTTCATCTGTAAATATGTTGTAAGTAATTGCTATGTAAATTGTTATTCACTATGTAATCCAATGTACATAGTCTGTTTATTTTAACTGTGGAGCTTTTCTCCCCGGGCCTCCGCTGAAAATGGACCTACGTCCAGTCGGACACTCCCGGTCAACAAATTTAAATAAATAAAATAAATTGTGAAAGATTTTTAAAGAACAATGATTAGAAACCTGTTCTGTCATGGTATAAATGTTTTACTGTAATAGACATTCTAACAAAAAAATCAGATGGAGGGATTAAAGATAATTATGAGACCTGTGATTATTACATATTCAGTAATAACACTTATACTCTAGAGTGTGCAACTGTGACAATAAAGACAACCTTGGAACATATAACAATTGTTGGAGGGGTATAGACCACCAAAGTCAAGTGCAGATGACTAGAGGAATTCATATATTTCTTGTATGAAACACAGGAGGGAAGAATAATATTAGCCGGGGACTTAAATTTAACAGAAACAGACTGGAATAATATTGATTCAACAATGTTAGTAAGGAAATTATTCACAGCGTATATTCAGGAACAACAATTGCTTCAGATTTCAAAAAAACCTACCAGGGGACGGGGCATCCTAGACAGGGTGCTCCCAAAGAAATTACAGTAACTTCAAGTCAAGTTTTACCACTATTGAAGTCCAGTGATCATGAGGTTATAAAGGTTAATTGTTGCTAGATAATTGTGCCATACTGAAATCTAAGCGGTTAATTACAGATTATATGGAAGGAAAACAGTCACTATGCAAAACTAACTGGAATGAGGTGTTCAGTAGAAAAACTGGAGATGGAATGTGCCTGAAAGAGAAATTGTTTGAATGCAAAAAATAAAAAAAAATGTTTAACATCAGGATCTAGGCATACAACATCAGGGGGATAAACTTCCATAAGAACACAATATCTGATTAAGGTGAGAGACAAAAAAATATAAAAAATGGAAGAGAGGTCGAACTACAACTTTGAAAAGTGAAATAAACAACCTGGACAAATAGATTTAAGTATACTGTGAGACAAGATCAAGAAAACATTTAAGAAAATTTATATAAAGATATTGAGCATAATAGGAAACTTTTTTATAGATACATAAGATGTGGAAGGAGACATACAAATTGATAAAATGTGTGCAGATTCTAAAATGTATTCTCAGACACAACAGATTATAGATATATTTACAAAATCTTATGCAAAACAGTTTGGCTCCACAAAAGGGGTGATAAGTTGTCCTAGTAACATCCAGGTAAACCCAGATACTGGAATAAAATTAGATTATATTGAAAAAGAACTGTGTAAACTGGATCCAAACAAAGCACAGAGAGGAGATGGAATTAGTAACAATGACCTGAGAACACTTCAGAGAGAACTTACAGTACCATTATATTTATTATTCACTAGGTCATAGAAATATGGGGAGATTCCTCAAGATTGTTGACATGCACTTATTAATCCTATCTTTAAGGGAAAGGGGAGTAGGACAAACCCAGAGTCATACAGACCCTTAAGTCTACTATAATGTTGTGGAAAAATAATGGAGAAGGTAATATTGGATAAGTTATTATCAGAACTGGATAGGATGGGACTTGAAACCATATATCAGCATGCATAAGTTGAAAATAGATCTATTATCACCAGTAAAATTATGTTCTATAACAATATAATTAGATCCATGAATGAAAAATTGTGCTGTGATATAATTTATACAGAGTTTCATAATTTAACAGGGTCATACACAAAACACTGATGAAAACATTAGTACAACTAGGTATTGATGTACTCTTGAAAAGATGGATAGTTGCATGGCTTACAAATAGGACATGGCAAGTATCATACAGCAACTGGACAGGTGAAATCCTTAGTTACGGTCAGGGTGTCCCATGGGTCTCTGTCCTAGGCCCTTACATGTTTATATTGTATCTCTCAAACCTAACTTTTTCATCTGAGGTGTTCTATAGTCCATATGAAGATGACTTAAAATTGTGTAAACTGATTATGTGTTACAGATAAGGCATGTCTGCAAAATAACTTGACTAAATTGACCATTTGGACACAGGAGAATAATATGCTGATAAATATCCCAAAAACTAAGCATATGAGATTTGGGAGACATAAACTAAAAGGTGAATATTTAATATAGCACACAGTGATTGAAACTGTAGACTCATTTAAGGACCTGAGTATATGGGTAGATTCAGCTATGAGTTTTTCTAATCATATCAAACAATTGGTTAATAATAGTTATAGAATTATAGGTTGTATAAGAAGATTTATAAAGTATGGGAAATCAAAAATAATGAAGTAATTGTTTGTTAGTTATATTAGACCCAAACTTGAGTATGGAATAACATATGGAAACTTTATAAGAAAACAAGCATGAGTAAACTGGAAAGAGTACAGCAGGAATATACCAAGGGCATCCATGGATGTGAACATTTAAGTTATTATGAAAAAGTAAAATATCTGAACTTGTACAGTGTTTCTTACAGATATCCAAGAGGAGATCTTATTCAGGTATGTAGGGCATTTAGAGACAACTACCTCTGGGAATGTTTGGGGTTATCAAAAGGTACTAGAGAATCATCAGATAACCTATGTAGAAGATTCTGTAGGAATGAGAAGTGTACTAATTGTTTCTCTGACAGAGCAGCTGATGCACAGAACAGACTACCAAATTACATTAAAGCAAGTACTAGTTTAGATATTTTTAAGAACAGCCTGCACACTTATTGTGGGAACAAGTGTTTTGGTATATTGGCACGCTAGAAGGGCATCAATGCCCATGCTTGCAACATTTGTATGCATGTATGTAAGATGGCTCCTAATCCAAGCTATAATAACCCTTAATCACACTCACTTCTCCCCTGGCCATTGCACTTACCTTGCACAAACTTGAATACCTATTCAAGCAGCAGCCATGACAGTGTCTGGAAAAATTAGTATCTAGTTGTGAGACTGTGGATCATGACCAACGTGGGCTTGAGCAAGTAAAGGAAAACCATAATTATGATTTTGTTGAATAATATACTGTCTCTACCACTTTCCTTAGAAAAACTGGTATGTACAAGGTTATTTTGTATGGGATCTAGTGGGGTTTTATACACTGGCCGATTCTAAGGTTCATCTTTTTTTTTTTTTTCCTTTTTTAGAGTTATTACTTACCCAAGTCTACATCTCTGAAAATGTTAGACATTTCCTAATAAAAATTTATGGTGTATGTTGTATTTGTATAAGTGCATGTATAATATCTGTGTGTTTTAATTGTCTACTTATACTGCATTTATCATTTAGGAAAAGTAATGTAAGAAAAGTAAAAAATGGTATCTTGAGTGTGAACGAATTCTAATAGAAAAGTGCAATGATCAGCTTCTAGTAGAAAATTACTATATATATATATATATATATATATATATATACTTATAGCAATGACATAATCATAAAATCCAGTTATGGATGGTAAAATTTCTTTTATATAATACAAAATAAAACAGTTTTAACTTTCTGCACATAGTCTATCATTCCCTTTCATACAATTTTCTGAATCCCTCTTCTCACATGTAACTTGTGAAGTTGTCTAATACACAGAAAACCACACTTTAACGGCAATATACCAGAGGAACCAATAACTTAAAAAACAAGACACACACCTTACATTTCCTTTTTTCAGAAGTAAAACTAAATGATGTTTTGTGGTAGAATTTTGCAATAAAGTTTAATAATGTCTACAATTTGTACACTGTCTCTTTGATAATGTGCTTATATTTTTTTCATAACTTTTGTTGTTCCATGTTTTTTTGTTTTTTAACATGTGTTTCCATGTAGTATTCTGCATTTCTGCAACAAAGACAAACCAGTACTGGATGAAGTGTCTCTTGAGAAAAGTCCTATTTGTATCCAAAAACACAAAAGAGGCACACCACGATGATTCTTCAGGCTTTAATGGAGAATTAAAAACATCAAACGAACAGCTGTAGGAAGGAGTAAGCGCTTTCACGTTTTAACAACGCTTCTTCAGACTTAAAATACATCTAAAAAAATGTGTTCTTATATACTCATAGTTAATTGAATAATTAAAGCAATTAGAATAATTAAAACTCTATCACAGTCATCCCTTGTTAAAGGTGTATTGCTATGTTAGTAGCTTATATAAAAGACTATATCTTGTGGCTGTATATATAGTAAATGCAATATACCTATATATTATACAAGACACATCTACTAAAATTAAGAATAGAACAATTTAAAATAATAATAATTAGCAGTACTAATATAAAATAGCCTACAACTTATAAGAACAAGCTAAAAAATGGTGTCACATGTATAACACTAGCCTATGTGGCATAGCTAAATCAATAACTAGAATAGTGTATAAAGATAATAATAACAAAATTATTAAACATACATATATATATATATATATATATATATATATATATATGTGTGTGTGTGTGGAAAATATACATATATATAAAAAAATACATATATATAAAAATGTATATGTTCGTACATACTTACACTGAATGTTTGGCTAAGTATACATGTACAGAAATAGTGTATGCAAGTTATATTAACTTGTTTACTGTACATGTATGGATATTAATGACTATAAGGTCTCCCTTTTAGAAAAGGTTTAAGTGATATTTTATCATTGAGGCCATGGCCTCTATGTGCTTGCAGCCTTAATATCCATTTGTTTTCCTTTTCTTCAGTGAAGTTCTTTATATCACCAAGTCTATCTGTTTTATTGACTAGCTCAAGTACTTGAAACATGAATTTATGTTTAGATCCTAGACTCAATACATGTCTGGCTAAAGCATTCCTATCATCCTCTCTATTTATGGCATATATATGCTCCCTAATTCTTTCCCGTAATGTTCTATTAGTTTTTCCTATATAGAACGATTTACATAATGAACATTTTGCCAAATATATCAAGTCCCTGGATCTACAATGAGTATATCTATCAAACTTGAAATTATTACCATTATCAGGATGTGTAAAACTATTTTCTTTTGCTATGTAGCTACATTGATTACAATGTCTGCATGGAAACGTACCCTTCCTTTGTGTTAAAGGGGCTACCTTTATATTATTTTCATAGCAGAGTAACCTCTTGAGGGATTTCATATTCTTATATGTGATATCAGGCCTATCACCTATAATATCTTTTAGCCTATCGTCTACCAATAACATTCCCCAATTATTAGTTAAAATGTTTCTAATAGTATTATTCCTGTTTGTAAAAGGTATCACTATTCTATTCTTAACTGTTCCTGTCTTAAATCTTTTTATACTATTGCCATCTTTGCCAGTCCTATGTAGGAATGGTCTACCCCTACCCTCTCTTTCCAACGAATTATCCTGAAATATTTTGTTCAATACTTGTTTATTGTATCCTCTATTTAAAAATTCATCTCTTAGTGTCTCACATTGTTCATGATGTCTCATATCATCTGTTACTAGCCTAGAGACCCTTAATGTCTGACCTCTAACTATATTGGGATAGAGGTGTCTAGGGTGCATACTGTTGTAGTGTAATAGATTATTCTTTCGACAAGGTTTTCTAAACAAATCCGTATTAACAGTGTTCTTATCTTTACTAATGAGAACATCTAAAAATTCTATCCTATCAAATGATTTAGAACATTCAAATCTCAGAAAATCAATTGTTCCATTTATATAAACTATAAACTGATCCAACTGTTCTGGTGTACCACCCCACAAGAGGAATACATCATCCACAAAACGTTTATACAGCTTAATATTCTCTCCAAAGAGTGCATTTCCTAAAACATAAGTTCCTTCCCAGTATGCCATCACAAGGTTTGCATATGAATTAGCACATGGTGTGCCCATCGCTACACCCTTTTTCTGTAAATAATAATTATTATCATATAGAAAAACATTGTTCTCAAGTACCAATTCTAGAATAAGCATCCATTGTATGACTTGGTTATTAGGAATGTTTTTCTCAAGTAGTAGCAATCTCACATATTCCATCCCTACTTGATTTGGTATAGATGTAAATAGGGAAACAACATCTAATGTAACCAGTAAATCACTGGTATAGTCACTATGTGAATGTAAGTATTCAGCATAGCTGTATAAAAACTCCTCTGTGTCTCTAATTATGGACTCATTGTTATTCACTATTGGTTTGAATTGTTTCTCCAGATAAATAGACATAGGCTCAGTGGCCCAGCCTTTACCCGATACAGTAGGTCTCATTGGGGGGTCATATAAATTTTTGTGTATCTTTGGTAGACCTCTGAAGGTTGGAATGACTGGCTTTTCAACCAAGAAATACTTGTATAGATTTTCATCTATTATATTACATAACAAGAAATCATATAACATCTCAGGAACACTTTTAATCACTTTATCTAAAGTCACAGCATTCAAACAATGATATGTGTCTGCTTCTTTCAATAAATCTTTCATTTTCATATTATATAATGTCCTGTCTAATACTACTACTGAGCCCCCTTTATCAGCTTGCCTAATGACAATATTGGTGTTATTTTGTAAGCTTTTTAATGCTTCACGTTCAGCATGATTCAAATTATAAAACTCAGGTTTAACATTAGTCATATCACTGGCTATTAAATCCCTTTCACAAGCTTTCTCAAAAGCCTCAAGTGCAGGGCATAACTGTGGCATAAACGTTGATGTTTTTTTTAAATACATTTGCATCTTTCGCATTATCATTATCTGTGAATAGTAGTTTCAGACCTAAATTCCTGACAAACATTTTAACATCTATAATAACATCAGCAATGTCAGCACTAGCAGCAGGTATGAAAGATAAACCCTTATCAAGTAGGGAAAGTTCATTTTCATTTAATTCATACCTGGAGATATTCACAGTTAGTCTTTCTGTATGGGACGCAGAACCTTCTTCTGGAATTCGAGCCTCTCTTCTGAGTTCTTCCTTTTCTTCACTCTGTTGTATGGTCACCATGCTTGTTTCCCTTCACTCTGTTGTATGGTGACCATGCTTGTTTCCCTTCACTCTGTTGTATGGTGACCATGCTTGTTTCCCTTCACTCTGTTGTACGGTGACCATGCTTGTTTCCCTTCACTCTGTAGTATGGTGACCATGCTTGTTTCCCTTCACTCTGTTGTACGGTGACCATGCTTGTTTCCCTTCACTCTGTTGTACGGTGACCATGCTTGTTTCCCTTCACTCTGTTGTATGGTGACCATGCTTGTTTCCCTTCACTCTGTTGTGTGGTGACCATGCTTGTTTCCCTTCACTCTGTTGTACGGTGACCATGCTTGTTTCCCTTCACTCTGTAGTATGGTGACCATGCTTGTTTCCCTTCACTCTGTTGTATGGTGACCATGCTTGTTTCCCTTCACTCTGTTGTATGGTGACCATGCTTGTTTCCCTTCACTCTGTTGTATGGTGACCATGCTTGTTTCCCTTCACTCTGTTGTACGGTGACCATGCTTGTTTCCCTTCACTCTGTAGTATGGTGACCATGCTTGTTTCCCTTCACTCTGTTGTATGGTGACCATGCTTGTTTCCCTTCACTCTGTTGTATGGTGACCATGCTTGTTTCCCTTCACTCTGTTGTATGGTCACCATGCTTGTTTCCCTGCACTCTGTTGTATGGTGACCATGCTTGTTTCCCTTCACTCTGTTGTATGGTGACCCTGCTTGTTTCCCTTCACTCTGTTGTATTGTGACCATGCTTGTTTCCCTACAGCCCGTATGGGGAAGGGAAAAGAGCGATTGTCCTCATTCTCTATCAGGCTATCCTCTTCATATGAGATGCAGCCGTTATTAGTTGTTTTGTTCGTACCTCTTGTATCTCTTATTTTCGGGCGGACATCAGCATTCGCTTCTATCTCCGCTGTTGACAATTCTGTTGTTTTTTCATGCAAAAAAGAATTAGTGTCAATCTCATTAATTATATTCTTCCCAGTATTTACTGTAGCGTAAGTAGTAACCATTCTGGGTTTAGGAATGGCATTCAAACTAGTAGAACAGTTGGTAACGTTTCCAGATGACGTCAGCATAATAGGTGTGTCTCTCTCTCCATTCTCATGAATATTCATGACTTCCTTTCTTTTCGCCGGTTTTTCATTAGTGATTAAATCACTGCCCGTGGCTCCTTTGAATGTAACATTATTGTTCTTCCAAGTGTTCTCTCTCGGCCAAGAGAATATCTGGCCTCTCCTGAAATCATTATAGTCTCTCTCCAGTTTTTTCTTCTTATCAGATTTTAATTTATTATCAAGCATTTTCACAGAGGTAGTCAGATCTTTAAGGAAATTTTCTATCCCATCTGAGTCGAGAAGGATTCTTAACTTCTTTTCCATCTCACTAATATCTTCCATTAGATTCTTCTCTATCAGTTGATATTGTTCTATTAATAACCTGATATACCCATAGCTGGTTTCCAGGTTAAGTTTTTGCCATTTCCTAACAAGTCAGGGTATGTTGTGCCAAAAGTCGGCATCTTAAGAATTCTTAGTCCCCTTGGGACTATCTTGAAGCTGAGGCACTCCATATGCTGCCTCTGCCATTGTATGTTTTTTAATTTGTGAAAGTTATTTTCTATTCTTCTCGTTAATTGCAGTATTTCCATGTTTGATGCTGTGTTAACAGTTTTACTTCCATCTGTTGCTAAATCTTTAAGGGATAATTTTAGCAACGGATTATTGTTCATAGTAAAAAGTTCATTTAAAATATCATCACCAGTTCCAGATTCCATAATAAAAATTGATTTAAGAACCGTGTTCCAGTACCAGAAAGAACACAACAGTAATACAACAAAGACAAACCAGTACTGGATGAAATGTCTCTTGAGAAAAGTCCTATTTGTATCCAAAAACACAAAAGAGGCACACCATGATGATTCTTCAGGCTTTAATGGAGAATTAAAAACATCAAACGAACTGCTGTAGGAAGGAGTAAGCGCTTTCACGTTTTAACAACGCTTCTTCAGACTTAAAATACATCTAAAAATGTGTTCTTATATACTCATAGTTAATTGAATAATTAAAGCAATTAGAATAATTAAAACTCTATCACAGTCATCCCTTGTTAAAGGTGTATTTCTATGTTAGTAGCTTATATAAAAGACTATATCTTGTGGCTGTATATATAGTAAATGCAATATACCTATATATTATACAAGACACATCTACTAAAATTAAGAATAGAACAATTTAAAATAATAATAATTAGCAGTACTAATATAAAATAGCCTACAACTTATAAGAACAAGCTAAAAAATGGTGTCACATGTATAACACTATCCTATGTGGCATAGCTAAATCAATAACTAGAATAGTGTATAAAGATAATAATAACAAAATTATTAAACATACATATATATATATATATATATATATATATATATATATATATATATATATATATATATGTGTGTGTGGAAAATATACATATATATAAAAAAATATATATTCTGCATTTCTATTGGAGCAGAAAGAGTAATGTGCAATTCGGTATTCAGATTTTGGCTATTTCCTCCTGAAGACAGATGAGAGCTGGGGGTTGGACATTCATATGTAGCTAGGGATGGAGACTTAGGATATGGGAAGGAAAATCCCTAGCTGGGTAGAATGAATGCGATACTGTAGATAGCACCACCCACAATATCAACTTGTACATGTCTCCCTCCACTACTGTGGTAGCCTGCCTGCCATTAGGAAGATATGACATGTTCTCCACCAAGCCATGCCCTGAGTGCATACAGATCCTCATCCTTGTCCACCAGGATGATAAAATTAATGTTTTCCACTCATTTCTACCCTCTTGCTCCATTCCTCCAGTGACCGAGCTGCTAATCAAACTCAAGTCATCTGGGATGCCACCAGGGCTTGAACCACAACCTACAACACAGATCAGCAGTATGGTACACAAGGTTTGTCTACAAGTAAAAGACAAGACTACTATTTTTCAAAGCAGTTCATCTACATTTGCAAGGAATGTGCCACAAATCACGATTGCCATCAAACAAGAGTAAGCCCTGTTTGTGAATATGTGACAGATATTTTAAGGAAATCACTTTTCATACATAAGCTGTCTCGTATACTAAACAATACGAAGGATAGTATAAGCATCTTGATTGTTAACCAAGCTCATAAACTGACTGCGAAAACCTTATTTTTTTTTTGTAAAATATTTTAGTTATCACACAGAACCATCCTATCATAATCCAGAATAATCACTTTCTGACTGGTTGCAGCTCTAATCAGTTAAATGTGAACTTGTGAATGAAATTCCACCTAAAGAAAAGTATTTCAGCTTATTTCACCACCTCCAACACTGATCTGATAACTGAAATAATTTAGCTAAAAAAGAAAAAAAGGTTTCAGAACAGGTTCCAAAATAATACTGTTACTCTCAGATTCACATTGCCTCTCCTTAATTCTACGTCATTAACTTCATTATAAAAGTTGTATATCCAGTACTAGTAATTAAAATAAGGTAGCTGGTTTTCCATGCAACTACCAGATCTCTTCTCATCACTGACTGAATGATGTCAGGAAAGCATAAAATGCATGTCATAGGTTCATAGGTAGGTACTAGGCTATCGGCCCAAGGGCTCATGTAAGCCTAGCCAACAAGGTTCCCTGGCTTACACCACCCAAGAAAGTTATTTTCCTGTGCCACTGTCGAGCAGAGACACAAAAGTGATCCCTGGGGTGTATTTCCTGTTTCCCATCCACTCAAGATTTTTCTTGAAGAGTGCTAATGAAGAACTTTGCTTGACATAGATGGGCAGCCTGTTCCAGAGTATGGTAAGTCTCTGGGACAGGAATCTATCCCTCCAGCATGTCCTGTTTATTGTGGTGACAAGATTGTAGCTCAGAGGGATTGGGATTTTTTTAGGTGTAGCATGTCAAACAGTTCTGGGTTTGACATAGCTTTATATGTTAGGCAGAGATCACCTTGGAGTAGGCGATATGCTACGAAGTAAAGCTGGAATTTTTTGAGGCGGTCAGTGTAGGGCATTTGTTTGAGGCCAGTAATCCTCTTTGTGAGGTACTTCTGTGGCCTTTCCAGCTGCTGCAGATGTCTTGTGAGGTACATTCCAAAAGGGGCGTTGTACTCTATAATGGGTCTAATGAGTGTCGAGTAGAGGGGAACAGTGACCTCTTTTTTCCTGGATGAGAACTCTTTTATGATGAGGTGTACCACGTAGAAGGACTTCCTGACTACTGTGGCGATGTGACTATCAAAGGAGAGACTACTGTCCACCTGGGTCCCAAGTTCTCTTATTACACATTTGGTGTTAAGTAGATTGCTGCCTATGTGGTAGTTCATGGGTACAGAGTTTTTACCAAAGGGGATGACACTGCACTTTTTGGCATTGAGCTTGAGGCCATGGCTCTGACACCAGGCATCTGTCTCAGCGAGGCCCTTCTGTAGGATGTCCACATCATTTGGGGACTTGACTATGGCTCCTAATTTGCAGTCATCTACGAACTGGGGCATGGTGGGGGATCTGTAGCAAGCTACAATTTGGATTGCAGTTTTGCCCAGAGTTAGTTGCACTTGGATAACCTCGGATGCATTGTGCTGAGAAACTAGCCTGGAGGTGTGGATATCCTTAATGAATATGGGCACACCTCTGCCTTTGGTGTTTTGGTCCAGGTTACATGGCCGAAAAGTGTGGTATGAGTTATAGCATGGTAGTGCAGGGGTGCTCTCTGGAGCCTTGAACCAGGTCTCAGTCACTGCACAAATATCGATGTTGTCCATTTTAAGGAGTGCCTCGAGTGAGTAAATTTTGAGATTTAGACTTCTAGCATTGAGAAACATTACCCTCAGTTTTTGCTTGCCTGTTCCTGTTATGGTGGTGAATTTATTTGAACCTTGCCTAAAAAAGGCACTATTGGGGCAGCAAGAGCCTTAGCCAGTATCCGGAATCCCAGGGTGACAGATGCAGGCCATTTGTGGCAAAGCATTGTGGTCTGTCGACCATGTCGTCCCAAGCAGACATGTACTGGATCCCCTTAGAATGACACCAGAAGCGTAGCCAATTGTTGAAGTCAATCATTTTGTCCTTGTACTGCGGTATCATTCTGGGCGATGGCAGAATGCTACTCAGGGCTAGGGTCATACCTGCCTGGGCTACAAGATTGGAGAGCTCTTCCATGTCCCTTTTCATGTAGTCCAGGGAGGTGTCTCAGGTCATTCACACCAACATGGACAATGACAGAGTCATATTTGTACTTGTTGTGGAGTGACCTGAGTGCATGGGTTATGTGGCGGATCCTGGCACCCGACAGGCAGCTGACAGTAACCTTCTCCTTGTTTAGCCTGGTGAGTGGGACATCAGTGTGCCTGACTATAGAGTAACCTATGACTAGTGTGTTGGGTACGTTGTTTTGCCTTATTGGCTGTGGTTGAGTGGCACACTGAGTCTGTGGGCTATGTGTCATTTGGGTTGTGTTGGGAGATGGAGGTTGCTTGCGTTTCTGTTTTGGAGGTCTCTGTTGCTTATACAGATTATTATTGAGAGCCTCCGTGAATGTTTTTGTGTTACTATGTGTGGATTTTGGTGGTGTAGATTTAGTGAGACTATGTGATGAGTGTGGTGTTGTGCAAATGTTTACCTTCTCCTCATGACTGTCAAGTTCAGTCTTGGTTGGAGAGAGCTTTACCTCCAGTTTGGCTAGATAAATGCATCTCTCACAGGTTGTAGTGTTGGGTGGTAGGAGAAGAGGGTTGTCTGTGTACATGAGGCAAATTCTACATTGCCTCAAGATGCCCAGATTCATCAGATAGAAAGGAGAGACAATGGGAGCTGACCCTTGGACATGCCTGAATAAAAAAACTATTTTCCTCTAGATAAGTGAGGAAAGTGAGTACAAGAGCTGTTTTTCTCTAAGCAAGTGAGAAAAGTAAGCACAAAAACTGTTTTCCTCTAGGTAATGAGGAATACTGAGTGCTATAGTAATTAGTAGCTTATTTAGTGCTTACAAGTTCTGAACAAGTGCTGAGCATGAATAAGGAAATTTAAGTGCTAAAACTAAGAATCTGTATCTGCACTAGACGAGTTACAGGACAGAAACAAGTGCAAATGCAGGCTTTCAAATCAGAAAGTTGAGAGAGATGGAAGAGATTGCCCAAATGGCCAATAATTACAATTTCTGGGTGAAAACCACTCCTTATGTGGTAGACAGGTTACCTAGTGCTTACCACTCCCACTGATAAGCTAGAAGGCTTCCCTCCAACACAGAAAGGCTTGGGGGGCTCGGAAGCTTACATACAGTCCTGGATACAGCAAATCTGTATCTGGAACACTAGTTACAGGAAAGGTAGGAAACAGGCTTACAGTTTTTTTTTTTTTACACAAAAGTAGCAAAAACAGTAGTAAAAACAATTCACAAGCAGTGCAAGCTAGCATACTTGAGTATGTAGCAATATTAGACCAAACACAGTTTAATAAATGCAATTAAATTAAAAAGGACTAAAAGCAAATGCAGAAATAGTTTATTAGGTAGAATGTGGTAAAGTGATGGGACTGGGGGACTGTCCCAGATCAAATATATAGTGGGGCGGGCAACTGCAAAAGCTACCAAATTTAAACTACTAAACCAAAAATAGGGGGTGGAGTGGGTGGAACAAAATAGTTTCAACAGAGATCTAAACAACAACTAACAGTACAAACTTTAAAACCAAATAAATATACTCAGCTCTGTATATTTGCAGATCAGTCTGTCAGAACAGTGAGACAATAGTTTCAGCAGATATGTAAGCAACAATTAACAAACTCTATAACCAAAAAAATATACTCAGCTCTGTTACCTGCTAAGTCCATCAGACAAGCAGTACAGTAAAGTTCATTAGCTGTTTTGCATGCTATTTTTGTTAGTATAATGACTGTATATATACTGTATAACAGACAGCTGACTGAGTCATTTCATTGTGTTTTTGTTACAAATCTCAGTCTGCACCCACAGTAGAGCAGCTAACAGCTGCATTTAAGGAATTAAGGAATAGCTTTAGTGCATAACTTTTTAGTTGTTCCAATTATATAAATATCTACCAAAATAGAAAACCTGGAGTATGAAACAGTGTTTGTTGAGCATGAGGCATAAGTTGTGTAGCTGTGAAATTGCTATATGTTTTTCCAGGTGACGAACATTTCTTAATTTAAAACAGTATTCTTGGCCTTAATGCCCATGGTTCTACACTCAGTCACAAATTAAAGGAAAAACAATTGTTCAAGCGTATAAAATGCAAACATTTTCTTTCTCTCCTTCTAGCCCTTAATTTGAATATTCTGTATCTGTCAGGAACAGAACAACAAATTAAAGACCAGAAATAAACTCTACTTTTCTTCAATGTCATAATTTCCCCATTTCTGTCTTAGCAATGTTATCTTATTCAGGAAAAAAAAAAAACACTAGACAATCAGTTACAGTATTGTAATGTAAGAATAAAGCTATTCCTGGCAATACTCCAAGAAATCTATTGTAGTGCTGACACATCTCAGCTTTGACAATAACCATCTCACATGTTTGAAGATTTGCATTCGTTTCTCTTACTAACTGAAATATGCATATGAAAAATAAATCTTTTTAATAATATTTAGAAACATTTAGTCACATAAGAATATTTGTCTAGAAGGCTAAACATAATTCAAAAAAGCTTATATGAATAAGCGTGACATTTGAGTTTTTTTTTTTTTTTTTTTTTGCACAGAGATTTTTGTAATAATCTCTTTCAGAGAAACTTGTCTAAAATATCACATCAGTTAAGGTTCAGCTATGAAAGTCATCAAAATAATTACACTTGTTTTTGTAGCATCCATTTGTTGTGGATCTCTTTTTACAGCTTCTATTTCATTCAGTAGAAAACTCACAAAGGGATGTGCTAATCTTGTGGCACTGCAGAAAAATGTATAATAGCTTAACATAAAATTATCCTGTGAGAGTACCTGGCATAGAAGGATGAAGCCTGTATTATGCTTTGCATGATGGCTATTTGATTGGCTACCACAGTGTCAGAATTGGGTAAGAAGGGAAGAGAACGGCCATTGTCAGTTTGGGTGTGATGTGTTTCTTGCTCACATTTTGGCTTGCATCAAGAGGGAGCACTAGGTGTTGCACCCTCTGAGCTCAGGACTACAGATAACATGTGGCTCAGAATTTGAAGATGAGCATGCATGCATGCAGTGATATGTGTGTTCAGGAGCAGCCTTAAGTCAACTGGTGCCCTAGGCAAAAGAGCTCCACGGCGCCCCCCACCACACCATCTGGTGCCCCCATCCTGTTCTACCTACACCAAATAAATACTGGAAAAGCGCCCCTAGTAGAGCGGCACCCTAGACGGTCGCCTAGTTGGCCTATGCCTAAGGCCGGCCATGTGTGTGTTCTGTATGGTGGGATGCACTTGTTAAGCTCTAGTAAGCTACTGCAAGGGAAAGGAAAATGCTTGGTCCAGCACTCTGGTCTGCTCCTTAACATTCATCTCTTGCCTTACCTTGGCTGTCAAAACGGGTAACAAATGGACGTCATTGGACAAGGCACAGTGGATGGGGGAAACATTTGGCTGTGAACCTCAGCTAACACTCTCTACACTCTTTCTCTGTATATTATATCTGTCTATTCTTGTCATTCTAATTTCCATGAACTACATCAAGAAACCTCACTTTATCCACCTGTGGTTTGGGAGCTGAGTCACAGAATAAACATCTCCTACCCATACAGCTAGCAGCAATAAGCTGGCCACATTTTTTTAATTTTCAAACATGATGTTTTCAGTCAGGCTTTGACATTTATATTTGTTTGTCTATTTATTTTTAGAAAGCTGAAGAATAGGCTGTTTCTTAAAATTAAGAACTACATTCTTGACAATGGAAGAGAAACACAGAATGCTTAGTCTGAAAAAGAACTTGGTTATTATAACTGGATAGGCTACCTAAATTTACAGCCACCTGGACATAACTTTAGTAATGCATTTCAAGTTGGTTTGAGATGCGCAAAAATATATATCAAAGTGATGGAAACAAAAACACTAAAAAATGAGGAGCAGCATTTAAAATGAGCTTTATATTTCTAGCAGGTGTGACATACTAGATAATAGAGCTGTTAGTCCTATAGTTTTGTAAATAATCAGGAATATCAGGTTTTGAGTGCTAATGAAAGCCTCTGTTAGGCATAAGTAGGCAAAACCACTATGTATGCAGTGGTCACATCTTCAAAAAATATATCCGTTTCATTTGAAAGGAACTGTTCTTGACATGCAGACCGAAGACTATATCAGCATATCAAAAATTTAAAATAGTTTGAATCACAAAATATCGAACTGAAATGATCGAACTATTAAATTTTTGAATGCCGATATAAAAAAACAAAAATAAACCCAAAAAAAATGAAGTGTGTAGGCAGGGGGGCAAGCCCCCCTGTGACCCCCACCCCCCACAATTTAAATATACCAACTCCGAGACTGCACTACATTGTAGTAAATGCAAATCTCCCCTTATGGAGATTTCCATTTACCCATTCGATGTTCTGCACTTTCGGCATTCTCACATCGACAATATTGCATTCGATATTGTCAGCATTTGAGATGCTGATAGGAACCCAATCTGGACAATTACACCACCTATTTATTTTTAAGTCATATTGACCTGTACTTTATCTATTATTTTATTATTATTTTTTAATTCTGTTTTTTTAACTGAAACAGCCTGATACAGATAAATAACCATTTTAGCTGATAAGTAGAAAAACTTCAAGTAATAAGATTTGTTACATGTGCACATTAGAATAATACTGTAGCAGGAAATTTAAGAATAGTAAAATTATAGATTTATCGGTTCATAGGTAAGTACTAGGCTAGCTGCCCTTAAGGGCCATTTTAAGCCTAGCCAACTTCCCTTTTCATGCTCGAAATAACCTATCCCATTTGGTTACAGATTGGCCTTACCCATCCCATGGTCAATAGTTTTATATTACCCCTAATGAGAATAAATGGGGTCATACCATAGATAATTTGAGAGGAAACATGATTGGAATAAAGTATTTAAGAGCTGCACTCATTCATTATTTTATCATAAAATAATACTAATAAAATAAATAAAATAAAATGCAAAAGACAAAACAGCTAGTAAGTACAGCCGTTTTATCACTGTAGTAATAAACAATTAGAGGTATAGAATATTCAGGACTAAGGAAAATCTTTTATAATGGAAGTAATTAGACTGGTTATAAGAATAAAGAGATGAAAAGGAAGATAATTAAATAAAGAAACAGGATTACCATATGTCCCTCTTTATGTAGGGCAGTCCCTATTTAGGCAGTTTTGTCAATTTAAACAATATAGAGTAAGAAATATTTTCCAAGTTAAAATATCCTGAGACTTTACAATAAGAAAGTTTCATCTGATGATTGAATAAAACATTTTTCTCTATTTCAGATGTCTCAGCTTGACTATTCATCACTTCAGACTAATATATGTCCTTACATTTCTGCATGTGCTGACTCTTCATTAGAGTAATCAGCTCAAATTCTACAACAATAAGATTTTATTTTGACCAAAAAGTGAAGTCTTGACTTTTATACTGGTTGTAAATATGGACAGCTTTGCAAAACTTAATTTGTGTGAAAAATACCCCACTCTGGGAATTTGAAAAGGTAGCAACCCTTTCAAGAAATATCTAATGACGAGTCAGACCATGCAGAGATGTAAGGAAATGTATTAGTCTAAAGTGATTAGTAGTCAGGCTGAGACATCTGTGAATGCCTGGAAATGAGGAAATGCCATTAGTTGTAACTAATGACATAGTCTTCCATTTAATTAAGACACCAACTTCCTTGACAAAATCAAAACAGTAATGTTAATAAACTGATATTTTCTGAGCACATGACAACAGATTTCTGATGTTTGCAATAATGATATAATGTGAATTTTCTTGTTCTCATAGTGATCCTTGTTTATCTGATACTTATGTCTCAGACAATACAGTCCATGTTCTAAATCTCAAAAGGGACACCACAATCCAGCCAACATCAAATTTTTGGGAAAAGAAAATACTGGAATACTTTTCTAAAGTGATTGTGGATATTTAAAATCTCTTCCCAATGGGCATTTATACTACTGCATACAGTATACTCCAGTAAAAAAGGCCTGCATGAATTTATGAGACTAGTAATTCACCCATAACAAGCATTGTGCCCCAAGGATCAGTCTTGGGGTGTCTACTATTTGGGATATACTTTTTTGAGGTACAAGCCAAAACCAGTGGTCTGCGGCTGACCATGTTTGCAGATGACTGCAAGCTGGATGCTGTCTTAAATTCCCCTAGTGATGTGAACATCCTCCAAGAGGACTTTACCCAAACTAATGACTGGGGCCAGAAGCATGGCCTCAGACTGAGTGCCAAAATTATTACCTTTGATGAAAATGGCATCCCCACTAATTATCACACTAATAACAATGTACTAAGCATGCAGTCACTCATAAGGGACTTGGGTACCCACGTTGATAGCAACCTGACTTTTGACCACCACATTGCTTCTGTTGTACGGAAGACTTTCTACATGGCCCACCTCATAAATAAGGGTATTTAATCCAGGAAGAAGGAGGTCATAACATCCCTGTACTCCTCCCTTATCAGACCCATTACCGAGTACAGTGATCCATTCGTCATGTACCTTGCCAAGCACATGCAGCAGCTGGAGAGACCACAGAGGTTCCTGACCAGGAAAATCCAGGGTCTCAAACACCTATCATATACAGGTAGGCTAAAAGCCCTGTCTCTCTAATCAGTCTCATACAGGCTGCTCAGAGGTGACCTACGTCTGGCCTACAAGGCCATCTCAGACCCAGCCTTGATGGAGTTGCTGCATATCCGCAAGTCAAACTCCACTCATGCAACCCGCATGCAAGGCCTTAACCTGGTCTGTGACATTAATAAAACTTGTTGGTAGGCTAAATTTGTGTCCCAAAGACTCCTCCATCGGTGGTATAGACTCCCTCTCCATGTCAAGCAGAGTACCTCTCTAGCCCTCTTTAAGAGGAACCTAGACGACTGGATGGGAAACAGAAAATACACCCCTGGGATCACACCTGTGTCCCTGCTGGACAAGGGAACAGGTGCTAATTTTGAGGGAACATGGACAAAATTCTTGGCTAGGCTTATAATGGCCTCCAGGCTAATAGCCTAGTATCATCCTATGAATCTATGAACCTATAAGGTCTACACATTAGGATAACACACATTAATGAAACTTTTCTCTGTCGTATGCATATGTATGTCTGTAAATTCACATCATTCATTTTAGATGAAACAGTCTCAGGAGTAAACATACAGAATTCCTAATATTTTTAGGTTTAAAATGAGAGTTAAACTGTATTGACAAGTGTTAGGCAAGCTTAGCATTATATAAAAGAAATAAGGGGAGGTATTTATATACAAATATGTTGTGTTAAGTGGAATAGTGAGGTAAGCAGTAACGTACAGGAAAGGGGAATTCAGAGACACACATAGACTGTGCTGGTAGGAAATGTTTAGGTACATATCACATGAAAATGACCACACAGTGAAATGAAAATGAGTGTCAGTATGTTGGCATGATTCAAAAATGTATAAAGTTAACAAGATGATCCACAGTGATCACATTACATGAGCACCTTCATTTTCAGTGAACGTCTGTATTCGTAGTGCTGAGATGCTAGCAGTAGTGTCTGCCTTAGCTGGTCAGCATGTGCTAGTGGCTACCTTGGGAGACAGTGTCCATGATATTGTGTGCCACTACCTTCCACTTCACATCCATGGCTAGGACGTACTTGTGCACAAGAAAAAACATACAGCAGGAAGTAGACTAGTGCCATCCTCACATGGAATCAAGCAGGATGCATCATTAACTAATTTTACTACGAGGATTTTTCAACATCTGACAGTGGGCACATTTGAACTTGGCAGGCAATAACCTTGTGAATCTTTTACCAGTTCCTTTATGTGATACTGCAGCATGTGAGGCAGCATGTTTTGTCTCCATGGAGAGCAAAAAAGAGGACTACTAATATGTGGGCAGTTTGTGACATAGCCCATTTCTTTAGATCCTTGGGCCATTGGGAGCAACAACATTGCTATCAAGGTCCCACCTGTCCTACACAGTGTACTGTTCCTAGGTAATGTGCAGTGCATATGGCAAGATATGCAATATATCTGTACACCAGCCAAACAGTTCTCATGATCCACACTTATGGTACACATATGTCCTGTACCAGCTTTCCTGCAGAGTGAGCTTCTGCTAGGTTTAGTTGGTAGGTGCACACATTGCCACCCACAGAGGCCATGACAGTCTGGGCCCATGAACATGGGCATAAGAACAGTCTTAATGTTGTTCACTGTCATGGGTGAGAGATGATGCCAGATATGCATTGGAAACATGTCTGATGATTTCACCAGGAGCCCCCCCAGAGAGTGGTGGTGGAAAAGGCATACAATGCCACACTGTTTGATGTAGATTTGCTTGTCTGAGTAACCCATGCAAGGGTGCAAGGCATTATCTTGCAGGAATGCCACATACCACTGCTCACCCAGAAAACTCAGACAGTCATCACCAGCATAGCTCTCACATGCAGTCCACTATCACATTTGTTTTTTTTTTCATTTTATGCACTGAGAGATTCCAGGAACTCCTCCATTTCTGTGAGATGCCTCTGAGAGGGTAGTTTATACTCTCAATTCAATCTGTCCTTGGCAGTTTCTTGTGTCTTGGTCTTGGCAAGCAGTTTCAGATCAGCAATCCTGTAAAACACATATTGCATTGTCATATTTTGGCCATCACATGCACTAATTCTTTTTTTCCATTCCCTACTATACTTGGTCTTGGAAGGCATTGTTTGCTTTACCCTAATTAAGGATATGCTTGCCATGTATGTGAAGGGCCTGTAGTATAACTTCTGTCTCCTTTGTGGTGAACTTCTCCAGCCACTGCAGTGCCTTTAGTCCTATGCTAGGACATATGAAATGCAGCTGTGGTTTACACATGTGAATTAGTGTGTATATGCATGACAGACAATATCAGTCAACACTTGCCTCCAATGTGGCCTTGACATCCATATAGTGGCCACAGTTCTCTGTGCTGCTAGAGGGTAACTGATCTCACATCCGAGCCAATAGAGCTTTATTCTGTACTAGAGGCACACTATCCTCAGTATCCCATCATGCTGAGTTTGTGTGTATGTAAAAATATGCAGATAACTAGATGGCAGGATCATGACATAGCCTCCCTGTTTTCCCTCTTTCCTGTTTGGATGTACCCCCCCCCCATAAGAATGTGATCTGTCTTGCCAATTCTCTGTGCCCTGATGGATGCCCCCCATAAAGGACTGCAACATTTCATGCCTGGTCCCTGTGCCCAGTCTGAAGGAACCCACCAAAAAAACTGCAGGCTGACTGTCAGATCTCTGTCATGGCATGTGCACTGATACCACAAAATGCACTTCATTGTGCCAGTATTTGCTGCTGCCATGCCCCTTTGAATGTGTTGACTGCAGTTCTAAGGTCTGTTACCAGTTATTTTATCTGCAGTTTCCCTATATGCCAGTTCACCCTGCTAGACACTTTACTATTATTATATGTTTGCTCTAATGTAGTCTCCCACAATATGGAAAACACATTTTTGTCACACAAAAACAGGAGTCATAGTATAGCTATTATTCTAATAATGTGATTAACTTTGGCTTTGTCTGAATCACACCAAGAAAGCACTTTTCATAAAATACAAGGTTTTTCCTGAAAACAAAAATCCACAGATCTCCATTGACAGCAAGGGCTACAGCTTATACTGAACCCCTGCAGCCCCCTACCAAATATAGTGAACTCTAGCCCTGGTCTTATTCATGCAATGATGCTCACATAAATACAGATATCCATTTAAAACCATTTAAATGTACATACACACACATACTAAGCTGGGCATTAATCCCTACATCACTCGATGGGTTGCCAACTGGCTTACTGGCAGAACCCACACTGTAAAAGTAGCTGACTCCAAATCCAGCTCCAGACAAGTGACAAGTGGAGTACCACAGGGTTCAGTCCTGGGACCGCTCTTGTTTGGCATCTACGTCTCTGAAGTACAGGCCAACATTAAGGGACTCTGACTAACAAAGTTCTCAGACGACTGCAAACTGCAAACTGGGAGCCATTATTGAATCCACAAATGATATGGATACCCTACAAAAGGGCCTTACAGAAACAGATGCTTGGTGCCAGAGCCATGGGCTCAAGCTCAATGCCAAGAAATGTATAGTTATCCCCTTTGGGAAAAAAACATGTACACATGAATTACCACATAGGTGGCAGTACACTAAACACTGAATGTATAATAAGAGACTTAGGGACACAGGTGGACAGTGGTCTCACCTTTAATAACCACACTGCCACAACACTCAGGAAATCCTTCTATGTGGCACATCTCATCACTAAGGGCTTTTCATCTAGAAAAAAGGAGGCCATTGTCCCACTATACTCATCCCTCATTAGGCCAATTGTAGAATACAACGCCCCATTTGGTATGTACCTCTCAAGACATCTGCAACAACTAGAAAGGCCGCAGAAATACCTCACAAAAAGAATCACAGGCCTAAAGCAGATGTCCTGTGCTGACCACCTTAAAATACTCTTTCACATATCGTCTACTCTGAGGCGATATCTGCTTAACATACAAGGCCATGTCAAACCCAGAGTTGTTGGACATGCTACACTTAAAGAAATCCAAATCCCTCAGAGCAACATGCTCCAGGGATCTAAACCTTGTCCTCACAATAAACAAAACATGCTGGAGGGATAGGTTCCTGACCCAGAGACTCCCCAGACTCTGGAATAGACTGCCCATACATGTCAAGTAGAGCACCTCTTTGGCCCTCTTCAAAAGGAACCTTCATGATTGGATGGGAGAAAGGAAATTCACCCCAGGGATCATGTCAGTCACCCTGCTAGACAGGGGTCCAGGGAAGAAAATAGTGTGGGAAGAAATAGCCAGGGAATTGTTATGGCTAGGCTTGTATAGGCCCTAGGGCCAATAGCCTAGTACCGACCTATGAACCTATGAACCTATACACAGACACACGCACGCACATATACACACACATGCATATGCAGTCATGCTTGCATGTACACACACATGTACATGCAGTCACGCACACACATGTACACATATACATTCAGTCATGCATAAACACAGGAAAACACACATGCATACACACACAAGCACAGAAGAAAAAGTTCACACATACACACACACACTGACGGACACATATGCACACACATACACACAAAGACACACATGCGTGTGTGCACACCTTTTTATTTATTTATTTAACATTTGTTAAATGCACGTAGATACTCACATACATATGTGTGCACAGATGCACATATACACATGCACACAGAGACACACACGTGCATGCACGGAGACAAGCACATTTACACACACGCACACACATGCACACATACACACACGCCAGCACATTCACATGAATACACACACAGATGCACCCACATACATACACACACACACACACACACACACACACACACACACACACACACACACACACACACACACACACACACACACACACACACACACACACACACACACACACACATACATGTGTACAAATGCACACATGCACATAGACACACACACATGTGCACAGTTGCACACACACACACACACACACACACACACACACACACACACAGACATGCATACACACATGTGCACATACAGAGGGACAAACTCATTCGCATGGATACACACACGCAGACATGCCCACATGCACATGCATACACACACACACACACACACACACACACACACACACACACACACACACACACACACACACACACACACACACACTCACTCACAAACACATACAAACATACACTCACACATGCAGAAACTCAAACATGCACACATACGTATACACCTGTGCAAATGCACATGAACCTGCAGACATACATGCATGCATGCACCCAGATGAGTAGACACACACACACACACACACACACACACACACACACACACACACACACACACACACACACACCTGTGCTCAGACATACACATACACATGTGTGCATAAACACACACACAAAAATGTACACATACACATGCACACACAAATGTGAGTGCACGCACACACACACACACATACACATATACACACAGGCACACACATGCACATATGCATGCATACACACACACACACACACACAGACATGCCCACATAGACACACACACAGACATGCCCACATAGACACACATGCATACACACACACATAGAGATGCACACACATATGTGTGAACACACATGTGCACAGATGCACATCTGCACACACACGTACAAATATACATGCACACAGACACATGCGTGAGTGCATGCAGACATGCACACATAAACGCACACACACACACACACACACACACACACACACACACACACACACACACACACACACACACACACACACACACACACACTCACACACACACATGCATACACACAGACACACAAGCACTTTCCCATGAATACACACACAGACACACACACACATACACACATACATGCACACACACAAGCACACACACATACACACACACACACACACACACACACACACACACACACACACACACACACACATGCATACACACAGACACGCAAGTACTTTCCCATGAATACACACACACACACACACACACACACACACACACACACACACACACACACACACACTTACAAAACCATGCGTGCATACACACATGTTGACACACTCACACATACTCATGTACACACATGTGCACATTCACGTGAATACAAACACATGCGCAGACATGCCCACATGGGCATGCACATGCATGCATACACACACATACACACATGCAGAAAGTCACACATGCACACATACATATATGCCTGTGCAAATGCTTGTGCTCCTGCAGGCACACATGCATGCACTAGCCCACACAAGTAGAGACACACATACACACACATATACACACACACACACACACACACACACACACACACACACACACACACACACACGCATGCACGTGCAAACACAGAAATGTACACATTCACACAGACACACACACACACATGCACACACATATGTGCACAGACACACATGCACATATGCATACATACACACACACACACACACACACACACACACACACACACACACACACACACACACACACACACACACACAGACATGCCCACATACACACGCATGTGCACACACACTTGTGCAAACAAATCAAACTGCTCACTTCACATACATATCCACTTTACAAAATACTATATGAAGATTTTTTTTTGAGGGTTAACATCTTCACAAATAATATTTGGTGAGTCTCTACTCAGACACAGGTACTACTGCACAAATTCATTTAAAGATCTAACACTTCCCACAGCCATCATTGTAGAAATCCTCTTTACTTCTCTATATCAGTTGAATAAAAATCACTTTGTTAAGAACCATTTCGGAGTTAGTTTTCATGACAAACACTGATTTCATAGACATAGCTTTCATGAAGATCACTGATTTTACAAAATGTAGAGTGCACCCTTTCTGATGGGTATCACTGCTACCTTGCACCCTTTCTGATGGGTATCACTGCTACCTAAGCCTGTATTTAAATGGGCCATTTCCCTTTCTTTGCCTGCTAAATATAATCAACTTTGAAAATACTGCACCTCATGCATTTCAGTTGTAGTGGCTTTGGAGTGCAGATACGTCTTGACCCACATAGTCATGTGAGGATACACACACACACACACACACACACACACACACACACACACACACACACACACACACACACACACACACACACACACTTCCATAGAGATCACTGTTAGTATAGTGTCAATGTAATGGTGAGTACCAATGCTGGTACACAGAAGACTGAGGTTTGAGTCCCTGGGGCAGTGTTTCATTCTCCCACAAAAAGTTTAAGTTTTAGTCTGACAGTTAGCACAGAGGATGAAAGCTATGAGCCACAAACAAGCTACTTTCCAGTGGTATGTGATTAATTCATCTGTCCTTCATCTGCCTATGTGCGACTCTGAGAGGGTCATTTAACACTTAAAGGACCACTACAGGCAAACAATGAAAAAACATATATTTTTTTTATCTTGCCATGATTTACTGCACCTCCCAAAGCTGCCTGCAGCAAATTAAGGACTCATTCCTAATTTTATTTATTTTTTTATTCTTGTCTGCCCTCATGGGGCAGACATCGTGATTCCTTTGGAAAGCTAAATCTGTCCCATAATGCATAGATTGTGAGAATAAATAGCCCTACCGTTTGTTGTCCAACTAGAGTTCCATTCACTTAGAATGAACACCTGAGAAAAACTGCCAAGTTTGAGAGTCTATAGCTCATGTGTCATTGACTGGTCTGCACTGAGTTTTACAAATCTTGTTCCTACTGATGTATTACACATTCTCTGAAAGAAGCTTGCAAAAGTGTCACCAAATTGCTTAGATAAAAAGACTTTTCACAAGGAGCAGTTTTGCAAGTTTCAATTCCTGGCCAAGTTTCTCCTCCCATCTTCCCTCCTTCAGTGGGCTACAGTCTCACGTTTGGGTAGATTCAACTATTTAGTCAGCTTTGCATGACAATAGACATCAAACAAATCACAGCCTGGTGAGCCACTAAAACTGTTTCCTCATACGTCTCTTCATTTTTGAATAGCATTTCCTAGGAATAAAAAAAAAAAAAAAAGGACACACATCACTCCAGAGTTTAGGCCAACCTATCCATTTCTTAAAATGTGCACAGTAAAATATTCAACTTGTAATACATTCTGGCTGCTGACATGGATATGTTTGCATAGTTATTCTCTTATAGTATAACCTGAACTTATGGTATTTAATGCTCAGCTTTACAATAGTTCTCAGTTTCTTAACATTGACCTCTCAAGCCTCTGATGTGACCCAGTACTTTCTGTTACTATTGTTTTATGTAGTTTGTCTTAGTTGTATACTTGCATGTCTCTCATCCTCTCAGCAACAGACTCCTGAAGAAAACTTCCATATCAGATACTTGTATTGAAAGAGTACCAGCAGCTGTAGCAGGGATACCACACTCCAAACATAGTACTGACAAACACAGGGGGAATGTATATGTCTCAATCGCTAGTCTACACTGAGCACCCCCCATAAAATACATATACTCAGGTGAAAGTTGACATCATATTTCAATATACTGTAAATACATAGATAAATACAAATATTAGTGCACGTATATGTACAATAATACACATATGCCATCAATAAAACAAGATAAATACAATTTTAATCATATCAATATACTAAGAAAATACTAAGAAAATCAATCAATATACTAAGAACAATCCAAAACTTAGGAAAAAACATAGAAGGAGGGAACATGTTTCCTTGATACTGTCATCAAAATCCCACTCACTTATTCAGATTTTAGACTAAATACAATATTACGTAGCATTGAAATGTCCTGACGTTATAAGTGCGAGAGTTCATTATTCACACATAAAGCAAACGTCAGAGTGGGAAAGTTCAAATAGTGGATAAGGAGGAGGAAAGGAAAAGAAGGAAGAGTGAGAAAAGTATTTGTTGGAAGAAATACTAAGGGTAGATATGGGAGGCAGAAGAAAAAATGAGTAAACGCGACATTACAAGTAAGCAAAATGAAACCAAGGAAAAGAAGAGAGCCTGGACAGCAAGATTTGCAGCTGCAGACTGACAAGTGGATTGGTAGCAGGTGTCATAAAACTGGGTTTGGAAAAAAGTTTGGTGACATTGAACAAACAGATTTGTCCACATTAACCATGTATCATTGTTTTGTGTGTGTGTGTGTGTGTGTGTGTGTGTGTGTGTGTGTGTGTGTGTGTGTATGTGGTGTAAAAGAACTAAAGCCAACTTTGGGCTCCTAAAAAACAGAGGTGGCTAACTTCACGGCACCCATGCAAATGGAGAATAGTGGCATGACCACTGAATCATACACCAATGCACTGTACGAACACGTACACAAATGCATGGATCTCGCCATACCCAATAGAATCAAGACACTCTCCTCCAAAAAAAGGAAGCCAATCTGGTGGTCCCCTGTCATAAATAAACTATACAACTGAAGGAAGAATAAGGTAAAGTCGCAAGACTGGAAAAACTCCCTTATCAGCCTTAACAAAAAGTTGAGATCCCTCATCAAATCCTTTAAGGCTAGCTATGAAAACAGAATTGCAGCAGATAGTAAAGAGAACCACAAGGCAGACAACAATAGGCATCACACTTCTACATTTTACCTTCACACTATAAATCAGACTTCAAACTCACTACCTATCCATCTTTCTCTTCTATAGCCCATGAGCTGTACTCTTCAAACACTACCCTCCTATTTAATTCCAGAGTAATTCCCATCCTACCCCATCCTCTTCTCCCTCACCTCCCACACCCATCCAAACGCACCATTCATCATCACCTATACTCACCCTCTTTAACAAAGAATATTAGACTCATACTAGACAGGCTGTCACTGTCTCTCTCTAAGGACATCCACCTGTCCCTACCAATGCCACACCCAACTCTCATCTCCATCTACCACATTCCCCCACCCCCAAGAACTTTTGTTTTATTACAATCAATGCCCAAAGCCTTAGAAATAAAATTCCCATCCTCCACGCTTGGCTGTCCCATAACCAACCTGACATTGTTGCCATCACAGAGACCTGGCTTAATTCTAATATAAAAAATAATGAAATTCTCCCACCAGGCTACCAAATGCTATGCTCTGACAGACCCAGCAAAAGAGGTGGTGATGTAGCTATACTCGACTCCTCTTCCTACACTGTTACTCCCTACACAATCCCATTCCTAAATTTGCCAATTCTGAACTCTGTATTGCCCTCCTTAAACTCAGCAAACACAAATCCATATGTCTTGCCACCCTCTATATTCCTCCAGGCAACAACATCCCTATACTTGAAGACATACTCTCCTGGTTTTCAACTAACATCAAAAACGAAACAGTTATTTTAGGTGATGTAAACATAAACTGGGCCATGATAAACTCTGAATCCATCTCCCTAAACATCAACCTCTACAACTACACCCAATTAATAAACTCTCCTGCCAGGCCAAACAAAGGTGAAACCACTGGTACCATCATTGACTGGATCTTAGTGTCTCATCCTAACCTCATCTCAGATACTGGCACCTTTCCTGACTCTCTGTGACCACCTGCCTGCATTTGCTGACTGTCACTCCTCTCCCCCTCAAAAGCTACACCACTATGTACAATCTCAGAACCTCTCCAATTTTAACCCACAAATATTCATAGACTGCCTAAAAGTAACAGATTGGTCACCCTTAAAAAACATGCCTCTCGACAATGCCATTGATTACTTTAATAAAACTTCCTGAACATTCTTAAGCTTGCTCCACTAAAAACTAAAAGCGTTAAAACTTTATCCTCTCCTTGGTTAACCAAAGAAATAAACAAATCATGCACCTAAGAGACAAAAAGTGGAAACTTTACCGTAAAAATTAATTACCCCATGTCCTAACAGAAGCCAAACAACTCCATAACATTGCAAAAAAGCTAATAATCAGTGATCAAAAATCATATCACAATAAACTTCAATCAGAAACCTTATCCAACCCAAGAAAATTCTGGGACTCTATCCACTCCCTTCTCCACCCGGGCAATAAGAAAAATCCATCCCCTAACCTAAACCTTACTGATCTAGAAAATGCCTCTAACTTCAATACCTTCTTCACAGAATTCATAGCTAAACTCACCACCAGCTTCTGTCAGCACTCTCTCCTCCCCCAACCAACACCTCTACATCCCCACACAATCTGACTTCCCCTACTCCTACTTTTAGCTTCTCTCACCACTCTCACCCTCCTCCCCCAACCAACCCCTCTACATCCCCACACAATCTGACTACCCCTACTCCTACTTTTAGCTTCTCTCCTGTCTCTATAATCAAAATAAAGAAGCTCCTCCTTCAACTCAAAACATGCTCCCCTGCCCCAAATAACCTGCCCACAACTTTCCTCAAATTGTCGGCAGACAGCATTGCCCATACCATCTCTATTTTAATAGACCGATCCATACTAGAATCATATGCCCCATCACTATGGAAACATGTCTTTATCATTCCACTCCATAAAGAAGGAAAAAACACTGACACTTCTAATTTCTGGCCCATAGCCATCCTGTCCTCACTATCAAAAATCATGGAGAAATGTATTCAATCCCAAATGATGCCTTATATGACCCAAAACTACCTACTAACCCCTGCAAAACATGGTTTCTGTCCCTGGTATAGCACCATCACTGCCCTTCTCTCCTTTCTAGACTCCATAAACCTTGCTTGCAACTATGGCAAAATAGTTTTTCCTCTGTTCCTTGACCTCTCCAAAGCCTTTGATACCATTTCTCACCCCTTACTATTATCCCAGTTCTCCTCTCTCAGCCTCCCCCCCTACTCCCCCACCATCACCTTGTTCACCAGCTACCTCTCTGAAAGACAGCAAGCCATCAAATGGAAAAACGCACTCTCTTTCTTTCTACACACACCTAGCAGAATTCCCCAGGGTTCCATCCTAGGCCCCCACCTCTTTAATAGCTTCATTAACAACTTCCACCAGTCTCTCTCCAATCCCACACTAATTCAATATGCTGACAATTCGACCATTATTTGTACAGCAGACACCCCTCTGACCTACTTCTCAAAACTCAGTTAGCCCTCTACCGAATCATGGATGCATAGTAATCACCTCACCTTAAATACCAATAAAACAAAATTAATGATCTTCTCCCCATCCAAAAACACCAATATAGACAGAAACTCTTACAGTGACTGCTCAGAGTAATAGCTCCAAAGAAATAGTATCATATACCAAACTGCTCTGTGTCATAATTGATGAAAAACTAAAATTTGACATCCATATCCAAACTAATATAAAAAAAACTCACCAAAACTAGGTCTCCTCTATAGACACAATTGTTATCTTACCCCCTCCACCAGACACACCCTTACCTCTACTTACCTTCTTCCCTCTCTTATGTACTGTGCCCCTATTCACTAATCTTCAGCTAGGCTTACAGGCCAAGTGGGAAGCCTGTTACTAAAATCCCCAAATTTGCCACCAACTCCAGAAACTCATTGCATCACTGTCTCTCTCTCTCTCTCTCTCTCCACTCCCTGCAGTGGCTTGAACCTCCTACCTACCTCAGACTCTTTAGACTTACTACTGCTCACAAGCTCATAATCAAACCTTTTAGTTGTCCTTCTCTGTCCACCTCTTTAACCCCCTACATTCCCAACCACTCTCTAAGATCTGAAAACCACAATCTTCTAAACATATATAAGCCTCATAGACCCCCTGACCCCCTGCTATTATCCTGCTCCCTAGCTAAACTCCGGAATTCTCTCCCTGCCACCCTTCAAAATACTCAGAGCCACTCAAACTTCAAAGCTCATCTCCAATCTCACCTTCTTTCAAAGTGGGAATGTTCCTGTATCTCTACCACATAAACTCTAACACCATCTCCCACGCACTATATACGTCAACTTTCTATCAGTGTGCTCTCTTACTCTTTGCCTGTACTTCCTCTCCTACCCTATACCTCATAAACTCCCCCCAACCCACTCCCTTTCTTCATTATAAACCACCTTTTACCTCTCCCAGCTCACCTTCTCTCTGTCCCTCTCCTCATATTTCTAACTTCCAAAAAAAGTATAAATAAATAAGAAAAGCTTGTTTTTTTTTGTCTGTACATAAATGTTTTACTTGCATATTTTTTTCATCTGAAATGCCTGTACTTTTAATATGTTTAGACTACATGAATCTCACTTTTGTAAATCATTACCTAAGATTTGAAATGTTATGTCTTTTTTAACAAACTGTATATTATCTCTGTATTTTTCACTGTTCTACTACTTTATTTACTTTTACATAACTATTGTAAAATTGTCTATATCCTGTGGAGGTTTTCTCCCTGGGCCTCCACTGAAAATGGGCTCTTCCAGGCCCAGTGGACTATCCCAATCATCAAATGGTAATAAATAAATAAATAAGGCCTTCTGTAGTTATGCGAAGAATCTCCATGGCAATAACCAGATTTGCTCTGAGCTACTGCACACTGGTACCTTCTATACCGTGCCAATAGATATTGCCAATATACTGGCCAACGGATTCAGTGCCAACTTTAACCCCCCAAAGGCCCAACCACAACACCAGTAGATATGCCAGGCACCAATATTACTGCTGCACATGTTAAAACAGCACTGTCCAAGGCCAAGAATACAGCTTCTATGGGACCTGACAATATCCCTGGCTGTGTTCTACATGAACTACAGAGTGAACTGGCATCACACCTGTGTGCCCTGTTCAATCACAGCCTCACCTCAGGCTTTGTACCTACCAAATGGTGCACTGCTACAGTCATCCCTCTCCACAAGGAAGGAGTGACTACAGACCCTGGGAACTATTGCCCCATTAGCCTGACGAGCCTGATATGCAAAGCTATGGAACGCATCATCATGAACCTAACAAACAAGTATATAGGGAATCTCCAAACTCTGGAACTCACACAGTTTGGTTTTGTGAAAGGTAGATCTGCTCAACTTGGTCGACTTCTTTGAGTCAGTCACCAGAGCTATGGATGAAGGCAATGTGGTTCATACAGCCTACCTTGATCTGGCCAAGGCCTTTGTTACCATTCCCCACTTGGGAGTCATAGAAAAAATCACTAAGCTAGGCATCAACCCCTGTATCACTAAGTGGGTTGGAAATTGGCTCACAGATAAGTTCCCTATGACACTGTTGCAAACACAGGTTGCCAAATGCATCTTTGTCAAACTGAAAAGTGCAAAAAGGCAAAATAGCAAAGTGGCTTTTCAGCAAATTTGCTTGGCCACTTTCACTACTTTGCCATTTTCGGCACTGTAGTGTTATCTCGGAGTTGGTATATTTAAGTAGAGGGGATGTGGGGGGCACAGCCCCCCTATGTCAAGGGGTGTGGGGCGAAGCCCCCCTTATTATGTAGAATTTTACACTTTTTTTTTTGGAACAACGATTTTTTTTCCAAGGGAAAAAAATCGCTGTTCTGAGGTTTTGATGTTGCAAGCTTTCGCTTACATGGAGTCGATTATGTGTCATTCGCTCTTCTGTGCATGTGATATCATAATATAGACCCCACAGATAGAACCCACAATGTGAAAGTAGCTGACTCCAAGTCAGACTGCCGACCAGTCACGAGTGGAGTCCCACAGGGTTCGGTCCTGGGTCCTCTCCTGTTTGGTATCTACTTCTCTGAAGTCCAGGCCAACAAAGGGTCTCTGGCTGACAAAGTTCACAAATGACTGCAAATTGGGAGCTATTATTAATTCCCCAAGTGATGTTGAAATTCCTCAGAAAGGCCTCACTGAGACCAACGACTGGTGTCAAAACCATGGCGTTAATCTCCATGCCAAAAAAATGTGTCATCATCCCCTTTGGGAAAAGCTCTGTTCCCATGAATTACCACATTGATGGTAGTCCACTGAACACAGAAGGCATAATAAGAGATCTGGAAACACAAGTTGACAGAAACCTCTCTTTTGACCACCACACTGCCATTGTTGTCATAAAGGCCTTTTATGTGGCACATCTCATTACTCTCATTACACACCTCTGGAAGAAAGAGGTCATTGTCTCCCTCTAAGCTTCCCTCATTAGGCCAATCATCGAGTACAATGCCCCATTTGACATGTACCTCACTAGACACCTGCAACAACTGGAGAGGCCACAAAGTACCTCACAAAGAGGATCCTAGGCCTTAAACACTTGTCTTATATGGACAGACTCAAAAAGTTCCAACTATTCTCTGTCTCATACAGCCTACTTAGAGGCGGTCTCTGCTTGACTTACAAAGCCATGTCTGACCCAGCTCTGTTAGGAATACTACATCTAAAGACATCCCAATCCCTCTGCACCACATGCTCCAGAGACCTCAACCTCATTACCACAATCTGGATGGACAGGTTGATAACCCAGAGACTGCCCGTGCTATGGAATAGACTTCCCATACATGTCAAGCAGAGCACCTCACTGGCCCTCTTCAAGAGAAATCTTGATGAGTGGATGAGAAATAGAAAATTCAGCCTAGGGTTCTACTTGATAGAGGCACTGGGAACTAATGTCGTGTGGCACGATGCCAGGGTAATCCTATGGACTAGGCTTGTAAAGGCTCCAGGGCCATTAGCCTAGTATACACCTATGAACCTATAAAGCAAATCTGCAGTGATACCTGCTTGCTGCCCTGCTGAGGGGGACACGTGTAAGTGCAGTGGACTGGCACCAGTAGGAAGGGATGAAAGCATACCTCTCAACATCTTAGAACAAAAAATCTGGAAAAGGCCAAAAATAATGGGGGACATAGGCACAAAAATAGGGACAATTTTTCAATATCGCTCTTACAAACTTAGAAAGTTGATAAACAGGTTTTGCATTAGCATTAATTTAAATAATGATATGAAGTCTGAAAATCAAATGCCTATCATTATGTTCTGACTTAATTGTTCAATGATTTGCCAGTGATTCGACAGAAAACTGCAATTTTATAAAAACAGACAAAAACTGAGACAAACTACCTGGACTTCCTGTTGAGAGGTATGAATGGGAGTCCTGAACTGACATCCATCAATCGTTTCATTTGCCAAAGCCATTACAGCAGTGTTTGCAGAGAGGTGGGAAAAGACTTACATTTGACTGGTATGTTGTGTGGGTGAGGGTAGCTGTGTTTGTGGAAAGTGGATGTGTGCCTTTGTAAGTGCGGTATGAATGTTATGCATTATGAAATGTAGAGATTAAGAGTAAAATTGTGTTCAGTGTGGTCCTTAGCAATTTCATCATTGCTTGTTTCAGACATAATAGATTCCCCTGTTTTTGTCAGTTCTATGTTTGAGTGCATTGTTTTGGAGTATGGTATCCCTGCTTTGGAAGTTTTCTCCAGGAGTCTGTTGCTGAGAGGATGAGAGACATGCTGCAGGTATACAACAAAGACAAACTACATAAAGCAATAGTAAGAGAAAGTACCAGGTCACATCAGAGGCTTGGGAGGTCATTGTTAAGAAACTGAGAACTGCTGTAAACTTTATCAAGTTCAGGTTGTGCTATAAGAGAATAACTATGTAAAGATAACCATGTCAGCAGCCAGAATACATTACAAGTTGAATATTTTACTGAGCACATTTAAAAAAATGGATAGATTGGCCTAAACTCTGGACTGATGTGTGTGCTTTGTTTTTTTTTTTTTTTTTTTTTTTATTCCTGGGAAATGCTGTTCAGAAGTGAAGAGAAGTATGAGGGAACAGTTTTAGTGGCACACCAGGCTGTGACTTGTTTGATGTCTATTGTCATGCAAAGCTGACTAAATAGTTGAATCTACCCAAGCTGGAAATGTGAGACTGTAGCCCACTGAAGGAGGGGAGATGGGAGGAGTAACTTGGCCAGGAATTGAATCTTGCAAAACTGTTCCTTGTGAAAAGTCTTTTTTATCTCAGTAATTTGGTGACACTTTTGCAAGGTTCTTTCAGAGAATGTGTAGTACATCAGTAGGAGCAAAATTTGTAAAACTCAGTGGAGACCAGTCAATGACACATGAGCTGCAGACTCTCAAACTTGGCAGGTTTTTTCAGGTGTTCATTCTAATTGAATGGAACTCTAGCCTGACAACAAACGGTAGGGCTATTTATTCTCACAATCTGTGCATTATGGGACAGATTTAGCTTTCCAAAGGAATCACAATGTCTGCCCCCATGAGGGCAGACAAGAGTAAAAACAAAATAAAATTAGGAATGAATACTTATTTTGCTGCAGGCAGCTTTGGGAGGTGCAGTAAATCATGACAAGATACAAGATATGTTTTTTTCATCATTTGCCCGTAGTGATCCTTTAAGCAGACAGTGCTCTGGAGCAATTTGGAAAATGAGATGGTGTCTTTGACCACATCTCTCATAGCTACCCATTGAATACATACAGAAATGTAAACACCCTTACACACTTTAACATGCTTTGGCATCTAGGCTGTCTAATTAACCATGAAAAATGTATGATTCTTCCTTTGTTGAAATAGTCCTGTATGAAATGACTACTGTCACTGGAAGTGCACTCAGAAGCCTGCATTGTCCCTCAAATTCATTTGTTGACGTGGCATTCGGCAGTTATTGGCACAACACAGCAACTCTGTGTGCAAAGTTATACTGTCAATAACTTTTCTTGTAGTATTCTGTCTGCTACCCCAGATGCTTTCAAGTCATTATGTTAGCAAGTATGCAATCCTAACCAAAGCTGCAAGTGTAGTTGGTAGTATGATTGAATGTCATATATTTTCAGCAAATCAATGCCGAAAGAAATATACACACAGTGCTAAAGAACGGATTATATTAAGTATTGAACATGTCTATCTGAAATGGCATAAAGTATTTGCTGATTCTGTGGTTAGTTGTTGCATTTGAATTTGCTCACACCAAAAAAGCTGTGTAACTTCAGATTTAATATACTTAGACCCTCTGGGAATAAGGGTGGTGTAAAATTATTTAAAAGTACTGTTGTCAAAATAATTTTGACTAAATGGTGTCTCAGACATTTGTTTTTGCCAACCAGTTTATCCAACCTTAAATTATGAGTACAAATGCTATACAGGTATTTTTTCAGTTAATCTTTTTAAGTAAACGTTGAGGACCTTTAATCAAGTCTGACCTTTGAATCTCTGTTTGACTGGAACATTCTGGGTGGTTTCCATGTCCTTTCATTTGTTTCTGCATGAACATAAAACTTTCTTCCTGAGACATCATCCACGTACACTTGCCATTGGCCCATCAGTACTTGGACTGGAGGACCAGAAGGACTTGGTGGCTCCAGGTTTTATCTCTTTATGTCCTACAAGGAACTAATAAAGATTCATGATGTAAGTCATAACACATAAATTAAAGAAAATAATAAAGTGCATACAGAACAATGCATTGTAAGAGTAAACTGAAGTGATATGATTTTCAGTGCAACAGACGAACAATCTGCTACCACCACTGGAAAATAACTGCTTAATAAACATTTTCTTTTCAAATTATTTTGATTATGCTTTGGCTATTTACCTTAAAATTAATAATGAAAATGCTAATTACATTTATTATACAATATTGAGAATGTTTTTCACAAAAAAAAGTTTGGAAATGAATCTAAAACTATAACAATGAACCACTCCAGTTGAATGAAGATTTTTAAAATAGCCATAGAAGAAACAGACTTAAAACAGTGAAAAAAAAAACTTAGTAAAAAAGATTATTACTGATGGATAAGACTGTATTAATGCAAATATTTATGCCTACCCAAACAAGCTAAATATGTTGTGTAAAATATCAACTCCGTGATAATAGTAATTACATACAATGTTTGGTGTAGTGGTAATTCACTCTGTTTATGGTGTGCAGGGTTCTAGGTTCAAGACTTACAAGAGCTCATTTTAGTGAAACAAAAACATTTATGCTAGTATTTGACAGTACAGACATTCTCAAGGTAATTACATAACACAAGACATTAAAATATTTTTTTCACTCCTCCATATAAACTATGGCTTTATTTGTGAAATTCTCAAAAACAAGGAAAAGCAGTTCTCAGACTATATATGTAAAAGGCATTGAGAAGAATATACAAAACTGACTTTTGAAACATATAAAAAGCATGCACTGCATTCACCAACTCATAATTATAAAACAGCATAGAGATGAACTAGTTCTATGCCTGTTGAAAGACTTGTGTCACCATCAATAGCACTTTAAATTCACAACAATTTGCATAGTCTGTTACTAGCATAGGGGAAACTATTTATAATTTTGATCCTGTGGAAAGTGGGGGAGTATGATTCCCACATCAAAAGCAGAAAGGGGATTGGTGCATAGGAAAATGATAACTAAATGCCTTCTAGTATTGTCTTATTCCATGAAAAGTCTCTGGATTTTTTTAAGTGATGTACCTCCATGATAAAAGTCCAGTGCAACAGTACAGTTGAGTTAATCCTTAGTTTTCCTTTGTCGTGTTCCATGAACTTTGTTGACTGGAGCTGATAAAAAAGACCTTTTCATGGACTGCATATGAGATGAGTGCCAGTGATAAGTAAGTACCACTGTCTCTTTTAAAAAGTGTAAAACATCTGGGGCTCTGTCTCTATGGCATAGATCACCAATGCCCTGGCTATGACACAGATAATCCATGTATGAGTATTGGACACGTAACATGAAATTCTGTGAGAAGGAGGGTGGGACTGAATATATGCTCTTGCCCGTTATGAGGGGTGTATTTTGCTAGCTGTACTACTGACATCTATGGGATAGTTAGCAGATATGGGGTAGGTGTCATACACTGTAATTGACAGGTGGTGCTCACACAGTGCTGAAGGGAGCTTTTTACAGCAGTGCCACTTAGTACAGCCACCAGCTTCTTCAAGGGTAGGAGTGTATTTTTAAATATGGGGCTTCCCCCATAGAAATGATGGCATTCTTCCATGCTTGACTCTCAACTCGATGGAGAATGAAATAGCCAAAAGGCTTTTGACTGGCACATGAAAAGAATGGGTTCCAGGGCTTGCACTAGGGTCTGAAAATGACTCTGACCGCTCACACCTCATAGTGAATAAATGGGACTATAGGTGGAATTGAGGATAGTTGTAGCATGATGGGGCATTAAAGGACATATAACTCACAGTGACTGAGTCATAGGTATGTTAGACTAGTCTGGTTAGTGGCAACATGTTATAGTTACAGCAAGAAGGGGTAATGGTACTAAAATGGTAATATTATCCCCTCCTGGAAATCACTGGGTTTGTGAATGCAATAGTTTTAGAAGAAATACAGTTACTGTTGGTAAGGTAGGAATGGAAGACACAAGGCTGAGAATCAGGTATATAAAATCCCGAGGAGGCAATACTTAAAGTTTTGCTCTCAGGTGGAATGATATGTACCTTATTTGGGCATGTCAGACATTAGTCAAATCTCAAGACAGCAGTTTGTGTTTGTTTTATGTTCTTAAAGCAAAGCACTTCACACATATTACCATCAGTGAAGAGCTTTGGCCATTGCTGACATATTATTTGCTGGTCATGTTGTAGATTTTCTAAGTAGGACATGCACAACTTGCAAAGCACTTTTTCAATCAAATATTGTGCACAAGGTAAGTTTTAAAAATTATACATTAGATGTTTTATTGAACCAGGCCAAAAGTGAGTTATATAGACTAAGGAATGATGATGGTGAAAGAGCAGCAAAACACTGTAAATCCATGTGACTCCCACATTGTGATCTGATAGAGGATAAGTTGATGTTAACCTGATAAGAAGTTAAACCACTGTCTGATGTACCTGAAAACTTTCTGGTAGTGGCTGCAGGAACAGAGCATGCTGCAGAAAAGAAGTGCATTGCATCCTCAGATGCAATGGCCCTCGAAATGCAGAAACTGAAGTTGGAGTTGGAAATGAGATGCTTAAATACAACGCACCTGATTGAGTAAAACAGATTGGGTAGAACATGAGTGGCAGCAAAGACAGGCCAAAGTAGTGGAAAGAGAGGAGACAGAGAAAAGGAAATACAGCAATAGCATGTGAAGGAGATACTCAACCAGTGTCAGATGTGTGCAAGTGGCAGGGATAAAAACACAGCTTTGGATGCCAACCTCAGTGGTAAATCATTTCCTCATTATGAAATGATGACTGACATTGATAAATATATTCACTTTTTGTTTTGATGGGGAAACTGGGGAGGACCACAAACTGAACATCTGAGAATACCCAGCTCTCAGAATCTGCCAATCAGGGCATGGGGATGGTAGTAGGAGTTTCCTAATTTTCAAGGGCAGATGGAAACTGTATAATGAGACAATTGCTCATTGCACAGAGAGTGGACTGTTAAACAGGAGGTAATTCTGAGTGATATTCTCTCTTCAGACTACATGGGCATTAACTGCACAAATGGAAGTTTATGCAAATGTTCTGTTGGCCAGAAAATGAAAAGACAAACAGACTACCACATGACATATTAGCATCGCCAAACATTAGACTTCAGGGCTAATAAGTGTCTTTGCCCATTTAAGGAGTTATTTCAAAGGGTAGCCATGGACACTGTGGGGTATTTTAATACCCCAAATACTGCAGGTAAAAGGAATATTTTGGTTGTTGTAAACTATGAAGTGGTGTAACCTCTGGTTTGTGTTGCTATGGAAAAGGTATTAAATGGTCTGTTCATATATTTACAGCAGGTCTACTTCACTTTGTCAAAAAAACTATTTGTTGTTGTTGTCAAACCTATTCATCAAAGCCTTAATTTATCAAACATTCGCTTAAGTGAATTTTTCCCAGGGAAAAAAGATGCTTGACCATCACTGGGAATTTGTCCTTTTCCTCACTGTAGTTCAATCTCAGAGTTGGTATATTTAGTTGTGGGAATGCAGCCCCTAGCTGGATGGGTTTTAAATTTTGCGAATTGTGTGATGCTCATTTGGTTGGCTGTTTTTTTTCCCCTGGGAAAAAAATTTGCTTAAATTAATGTTCGATGGATTAAGGCTTCAGCGAATGACTATTTGATAAATAGGTTTTTCGACACAGTGAAGTAGACCCATTTACAGCAGGGTTGGTTTCCTTTAGGAATTGCTGCCATATAGATGAGCCATTTTCATGTCAGACCTGCTGCCATATATGTGGAGGTGCTTTGAGACAAAACATTCTACTATCCACAAGTAAATGGTCTGGCGGAGAGGTTTAAATCATATATTAAGGTCATTAAGGCCAAACAGAGACCATTCACAGACCATTTAAAGCAGAAGTAGGGCAAGTACCTACCCCTCCACCTCTTGAGACACAGAGTGATGTGCCAAGGGCTGATAAGATTTTCCTAATTTAAGTTACCTTATGATCACAAGTAAGGGGATTTCGGCATTTAATTTGTGATGAGTAACATGATGAATGTTATTCCCAGAAGGAGTCCACTGTGGAATATGTCCTAAATTTTAGGACTAAGCTTAGCCTTCTCGGTGTTTGGCAGAGGAGCACATAGCACAAGTACAATACAACAAAAGGTCTGGTATGACTAGCAACTAAAGTCTGAGAATATACAGGTTGGACAAAATGTTAGTGTGCTTATCTTTATTTGATAGAAGATGCTGAAGCCAATGCTAAAATATCCCCTCATTATAGTGGAAAAGGTAAGCAATATTCACTATGTGGAGGAAATTCCATTCAAGAGACTTAAAAAATTATATTCAAGAGACTTAAACAAATCTTTTACACCATTAATATGATGAAGCCCTTCCATAGAAGACAGACACTGATAACATGTATTTGTAGTAGGTTATGGGAGGAATTATAGGGAAAACTTGTGGTAGGCCTTCTGAATGAAGTTTTTTTCTGACACATCAGTAGACAAGGCAGGGTTTTCAAAGTATCTTTTCAATACCCAGGTTCAGGAAATCTGAACAGGACAACAGGAGTTTGGGAAAATGCTTATTGCTAAGTCGGAGGGCTTCCAAAAGAAAGTGCATCATGCTGACACAGAACCCAATGGCCAATCAAGCAGCCTCCATACAGAGTGCCACAGCAAGTCAAGTAAACCATGAAGGTGGAACTTCAGGGGATTTTAGTTGGGGATGTATTTCAATCAAATATTCACTGATTTACACTCATAGTGCTGTTCAAAAACAAATAGCACCATGTCCTGTGTAATCAACAGTAACCTAAGTAGTTTCATAGAATCAGATATATAGTCTCTGTCTAGAATGGGTGACATCTTAAAAGAGATAGGTATAGATAAGTATCTGAGTATTATTGAGCAAAGGGTTACTGGCAAGTACCCTTGACACTCTCAGGAAAGGGTAAGAAAAATTGTGTAACCCCTTTTTGTTGTATATATTTACTAATATGGTCTTTGGGAAGAAATATTGACCATCCGTGTTGCAAATACTTGTAAATCACATCATGGTTGGAGTTGGAGACTATGTTGTTTTTTTAAATAGTCGACACTGAAAATTGCTATTGGTTTTAACAGGAACACATTCACCATGTAGAAGAGGTGGTTAGTAGCTTAAAGAGAGGAGGGTTAACTGTCAATGGAAAAAAGTGTGAGGTATGACTGGCAAAAGTGTTTTATTTTGGGTCTGGAGTGGATGGATAAAGTTGAAATTGGGGTCAATCAGACATTGTCTATACATTTTAACAATAAATAAATGATGGTACTACTTGGAACAGCAGGTTATTTTAGGAAGTTTATCAGATAGTATAACACAATTGCTACATGTCTTATAAAATGAACAGACAAGACAGATTTATTTTGCTACAGAGTTGTGTTTAAGCATGACAAAATACAGGGGGGTCATGGATGGACCCCCTGTATGAATTGATCCTGACTACAATTTATTGTGCAATTAAATGATTGCAACTACAGTCTTGGAGCTGTATTTATTATCTCTTGAAAGAAGAAACATATCCAGTAGTGTACCTCAGCTGTAGATTTGAGCCAAGAGGGGAACCCTTATGCAGCTGCTGAACTTCATTCTGGGAAATAGTTTCAGCTTACAAATGCTTCAAACATATGTATATGGTAGAATTTTAATAATAGTTGTTGTCTTTCGGCTTTTCCTGGTTAGGGGTTGCCACAGTGGAACTCCAGTCCGCTAATGATTGGCAGTAGATTTTCAAGAACGCCGAGGTGCCAGCATGACGTTCAACCTTCAACAAAGGAACGCCCATTTACGCATGTCTTTTGAACACCCACCCAACCGCGGGGAGGACATGCAGACTCCACCCAGAAGGCACTCCCCACACTCCAGCTGAGAATCGAATGGGAGAACCTTTTGCTGTGAGGCAACAATGCTACCGCTGCACCACCGCAAATTTTAACAATAGTTACAGACAAAAATCTTTTATAGTAGCTATCCACTAGGCAAAACACTAAGCTTCTGAAAATGTAGGCAGTTTAATAAGGCAAGGGAGTGCATAGTGTAACTAAGAGAAAACATCTTCAACTCAAGTAATGTTTCTTACAAGCAATGTTTCTTAGAGGTGTCTCAAGAAAACCCACATGGAGTCTAGAAATGGAGGATTTTTTTTTTTAAATTATACAGAATAAAAGAGCTATTTTTTCAGTAAAAGTGATGCAGAGCTTTGAAAAGTGAAACTGTTTCATGCATAGATGCACACACACACACACACACACACACACACACACACACACACACACACACACACACACACACACACACTAAAATAACTTACAGTTCATTAGACTGCTACTTCATGTCATATACTATATCACTTTCATTGGCCTGAAACTTTCTAGTAATCTAAGCAAATTTAATTAGGAGGATGTTACTAAGATTCAGAATTTTGACAGAACAGGAACCAAAAGAGCCAGGATTCCTTAAGCAAAAGGAGAAAATTAGATGCATTTTTTTCTCAAAGAATAGTGTTACCTGACTATAATCCTTCCTCATTCCAGAACACTTCTCTAGTGTTTTTTTTTTTCAAAAATGTGACTGTTTCCAAAAAGCTCAGTGCAACAATTGAGTTCATTTATTATTTTATTTCCACGTGGATTGTTCAATAATCTTTGTAGATTTGGCAAGACGGAAACATTTCAGTGTGTAGATAAAAAGAATGGCAGCCTGATTGGCAGCCTGATGCCCAGCATCAGTGAGTTAATTTTGTCTATCTTGCATTTGCTAACTTGCCATAACATTCAGAGGTAGAGACATTATAGCTGTCTTCATTCACTGGTAGTAGCACTTGTTAGCTTTTAGTCAGTGTTTTTCCTTATGCTATCAGTCTTCTCAAAACGTTTTATTTGATATTTTTCTGTGCCAGAGTATATCTATATATTTCATTTTCAAGTCTATTGCCTAATTTCTTTAAGAAGAGTTTCACTATTAAATTTTAAAAGATTGTTGCTGATCATTTATTAATTTTTATAAGGGTGCTTACACAAAACTAGAAAAGCAGGGGGGAGGCTAGGCCTGTAATTTCCAAAGTATATTTTAGGGCACAGTACTTTACATGTAAGGACACACTATGTGATATTTTGAGATGAAAAGGCCTCATTTAATAGGGTCCCTGAGGGCATGGAAGTAAGACAAAAGCCTTTCTTTAAAAACCTATATAACATAAACTACAGAGACTGGGCCAAGATTCATTTTGTTATAAGATTTCAGCTTGCCAAGACTTTTGATGTGTCTAGTGAGATATATGCCAAATGTTGCATTATATCCTATAATGGGTTTAAGTAGGGCATAGTGCTGAGGATTATATTCATTATATTTATATGTGATTCCCTTTGTGACTACCTGTGAGATATAGAAAAAAAAATTGACTGCAGTTGCTACATGGTGATCAAATAAAGTAGATAGTAGATATTTGTTGTTTTCTAAATGAGATGATACTGCATTTCTCAGCATTTAGTTTTAGCCCCCTTCACTGTACCAGGAGTTAATGTGTTAGGTCAATCCAAAGGGTATAGGCATAATTTATTGATTTAACAAGTACACTTTGGCATGCAATCATCAGCAAGCATACTCAGACAGAAATTGTTGTCATTAGTCCTTAGAGCAGAAAAATAAATGCCAAAAACAAGGTGGGCCTTGTAGGGAATCCTGTGGAGTGCCATGTCACCTTTTCCCTAATCGAGGAGGCATCACCTTCTCTGATAGCATGCATTTTGTTGTTAATCTACTTTGCAATTCATCTTATCACAATGGAATCAATGTTTAAGACCATTAGTATATTAACAAGCCCCAGGCGGCCATGGTGGTGCAGTGGTTAGCATTGCTGCCTCACAGTAAGAGGTTTTCCGGTTCAATCCTCAGCTGGGGTGCCTTCTGTGCAGAGTCTGCATGTCCTCTCTGTGGTCGTGTGGGTTTCCTCTGGGTGCTCAGGTTTCTTCTCACATTCCAAAGACATGCTGTAGGTGGATTAGACACTCCAAATTGGCCCTAGGTATGAGTGTGTGTGTGTGTGTGTGTGTGTGTGTGTGTGTGTGTGTGTGTGTGTGTGTGTGTGTGTGTGCCTTCTGTGGAAGGTTGGGCACCGGGCTGGAAACTACACTGTAAAAACTCCACTGCCAATCATGACCGGACAGGTGATCTGCTGTGGCGACCCCAAACCAAGAAAAGCCAAAAGAAGAAGAAGTATATTAACAAGCCCATCATTTGGTATAATTTCAAATACATTTATCAGATCAAAGTAAACAGTGTGACC